>NW_026442025.1:10657500-10942500 GCF_026898425.1 Galleria mellonella | reverse complement strand
ACCCACACCCACACCCACACCCACACCCACACCCACACCCACACCCACACCCACACCCACACCCACACCCACAACCACACCCACACCCACACCCACACCCACACCCACACCCACACCCACACCCACACCCACACCCACACCCACACCCACACCCACACCCACACCCACACCCACACCCACACCCACACCCCACACCCACACCCACACCCACACCCACACCCACACCCACACCCACACCCACACCCACACCCACACCCACACCCACACCCACACCCACACCCACACCCACACCCACACCCACACCCACACCCACACCCACACCCACACCCACACCCACACCCACACCCACACCCACACCCACACCCACACCCACACCCACACCCACACCCACACCCACACCCACACCCACACCCACACCCACACCCACACCCACACCCACACCCACACCCACACCCACACCCACACCCACACCCACACCCACACCCACACCCACACCCACACCCACACCCACACCCACACCCACACCCACACCCACACCCACACCCACACCCACACCCACACCCACACCCACACCCACACCCACACCCACACCCACACCCACACCCACACCCACACCCACACCCACACCCACACCCACACCCACACCCACACCCACACCCACACCCACACCCACACCCACACCCACACCCACACCCACACCCACACCCACACCCACACCCACACCCACACCCACACCCACACCCACACCCACACCCACACCCACACCCACACCCACACCCACACCCACACCCACACCCACACCCACACCCACACCCACACCCACACACCCACACCCACACCCACACCCACACCCACACCCACACCCACACACACACACACACACACACACACACACACACACACACACACACACACACACACACACACACACACACACACACACACACACACACACACACACACACACACACACACACACACACACACACACACACACACACACACACACACACACACACACACACACACACACACACACACACACACACACACACACACACACACACACACACACACACACACACACACACACACACACACACACACACACACACACACACACACACACACACACACACACACACACACACACACACACACACACACACACACACACACACACACACACACACACACACACACACACACACACACACACACACACACACACACACACACACACACACACACACACACACACACACACACACACACACACACACACACACACACACACACACACACACACACACACACACACACACACACACACACACACACACACACACACACACACACACACACACACACACACACACACACACACACACACACACACACACACACACACACACACACACACACACACACACACACACACACACACACACACACACACACACACACACACACACACACACACACACACACACACACACACACACACACACACACACACACACACACACACACACACACACACACACACACACACACACACACACACACACACACACACACACACACACACACACACACACACACACACACACACACACACACACACACACACACACACACACACACACACACACACACACACACACACACACACACACACACACACACACACACACACACACACACACACACACACACACACACACACACACACACACACACACACACACACACACACACACACACACACACACACACACACACACACACACACACACACACACACACACACACACACACACACACACACACACACACACACACACACACACACACACACACACACACACACACACACACACACACACACACACACACACACACACACACACACACACACACACACACACACACACACACACACACACACACACACACACACACACACACACACACACACACACACACACACACACACACACACACACACACACACACACACACACACACACACACACACACACACACACACACACACACACACACACACACACACACACACACACACACACACACACACACACACACACACACACACACACACACACACACACACACACACACACACACACACACACACACACACACACACACACACACACACACACACACACACACACACACACACACACACACACACACACACACACACACACACACACACACACACACACACACACACACACACACACACACACACACACACACACACACACACACACACACACACACACACACACACACACACACACACACACACACACACACACACACACACACACACACACACACACACACACACACACACACACACACACACACACACACACACACACACACACACACACACACACACACACACACACACACACACACACACACACACACACACACACACACACACACACACACACACACACACACACACACACACACACACACACACACACACACACACACACACACACACACACACACACACACACACACACACACACACACACACACACACACACACACACACACACACACACACACACACACACACACACACACACACACACACACACACACACACACACACACACACACACACACACACACACACACACACACACACACACACACACACACACACACACACACACACACACACACACACACACACACACACACACACACACACACACACACACACACACACACACACACACACACACACACACACACACACACACACACACACACACACACACACACACACACACACACACACACACACACACACACACACACACACACACACACACACACACACACACACACACACACACACACACACACACACACACACACACACACACACACACACACACACACACACACACACACACACACACACACACACACACACACACACACACACACACACACACACACACACACACACACACACACACACACACACACACACACACACACACACACACACACACACACACACACACACACACACACACACACACACACACACACACACACACACACACACACACACACACACACACACACACACACACACACACACACACACACACACACACACACACACACACACACACACACACACACACACACACACACACACACACACACACACACACACACACACACACACACACACACACACACACACACACACACACACACACACACACACACACACACACACACACACACACACACACACACACACACACACACACACACACACACACACACACACACACACACACACACACACACACACACACACACACACACACACACACACACACACACACACACACACACACACACACACACACACACACACACACACACACACACACACACACACACACACACACACACACACACACACACACACACACACACACACACACACACACACACACACACACACACACACACACACACACACACACACACACACACACACACACACACACACACACACACACACACACACACACACACACACACACACACACACAACAGCCATTGTCTGTCCATTGCTGAACATAGGCCTCCCCCACAGACTACCATAAGGAACGGTCCTAAACCACTTGCATCTACTGACTTCTTCCCTCATATATTACATAATAATGTCCGACAAACAATTGCTCAGATACAAGGGAAATACCAGTATCAAACAAAGTAAAACGCCTAAAACATAATACGATTCTAGGGATTCTAAATGAAAAGTGCACAGGCAAAGTCGTGGGAAACGGCTTGTATATTAATAATATTTCTGCTATATACGAGTATATATATTTTAGTAAATTGATGGATGAATAGGATATATACAATAGAAACCAGTCATTAGAGCCGTACAACACGGTGCTGGGGACGAAAGCTCCGGGCGTAATACCGTCACGATTATGAATCTGAAAGTAAAAGTAAATCGGCAATGTCTTTTATTTTGGAGGATTTAAATTGGTCGAGGAAAGTGTAGAAAGGTCGTACAACAGGTACAAAGGTAGTCTTTATGCAACTAAAGCCACTAAAGTTACGTTAAAAGTACATTTAGACAGACCGCAGACAATATACCTAATGCTGACGCAAACATTGATCCGTCTACCAGGTATATTTTTTTTTATCGTCATAATAACTATCCTATCTCACAAGTTGGAGGAATCAACACACATTAGCAGGAAGAGATTAATTTATTTTATTTATTTATTTATACTTTTGCATACATTAAAGAGGAGGGCGAGGGATGGACACAGCGGCCCTCTTAAAACATCTCTAAAGCCGGACTGCGGTTACCAATTCGCCTGCCAAGAGTGGCAACTTTTTTTTTAAACAACTTAGAATGGCAAACAAGCTGACGGCCCACCTGATGGAAAGTGGTAACCGTCGTCTTCGTCGTCGTCGTCACCATAGACATGAGCAGTACCATGGACATAACAGAGTATACTGTTTCGACCAAGACATCCCCTATGCGTTGCCATTCCTGAGGACTCAGGTGTTATTTCTCTGTACCCTGTAAGTCCACTGTCATATCCCACCCTTCAAATTGAAACACAGCTATGCAAACACAACTGCTTCACGGTAGAAATACGAATGGGACAAAGGTACCCAAGCAATCGAAGTTTTGTACAGTCTCCCTCTGGTACGGAGACATAGTCCCGTGGACTATTACTCCGTACCCTATAATTTGGCTATCTGCGTATTATTTTCACTTTGCCATTACAAGTTTTAAATGGGCTACGGTTTTTTCCACTATTCGTGCGTCGACTTACAAAGCGTGACCTTTAAAGTTGATTGCCCTTAGGGCTGCGTACGAATTGTTAATTAGTTTGCACAAATTGCCTTTTTTTTTACAACTGTGTTTAGCAAACAAACATGGCGACTCATCCATTGGAAAACGGTAATCGCCCTCTATAGATATATAAGTATACATTCATACGTACTCACGGACATTCTCACGTTCATTTATTTATTCAACTTCGTTTCTTTTTATTATTAATGTTTCATATATTATTAATGTTTTATAATTGCTTGTGTATTTATATTATTGACTAGCGGCCCGTCCCGGCGTTGCACGGGTGGACATTTTCAACATTTCCCTTCACTGCTCTGCTCCTATTGATCCTAGCGTGATGAAAAGTATACTATAACCTGCCCAGGAGTATGAAGAATAATTGTACCAAGTTTCGTTAAAATCCGTCCAGTAGTTTTTGTTTCTATGACGAACAGACAAAAATTTTACTAATTACATTTTTGGCATTAGTATTGATCACTAATTACCCCCTGATAGTTATTTTGGAAATATATTTCATGTACAGAATTGACCTCTCTACAGATTTATTATAAGTATAGATTTTACTTACGTCAAAATTTTTCGGGATTGCTTGATTACCAATGATCATTATGTCAATATTATATTCTTTTTTTTTTATATTAATACCCGCCCACTATGTACTTATTATTATAACGCATTGTGATTTGTTAATCTTTGTCGGGTGCCCACGATACAGGCTCGCCTAGTGTGGGGCCCACTGTATCTTGTGTTTGTAATTTTGTGTTTTTTTTTTAAATAATAAATTTCTATTCTATTCTATTAACCTACTCGTACCTGATAAAACTATCAGATACGAGAAGGTTTATATTTAAGTTCTACAAACGTAGAAAGGATTTACGAATAAAAAGAACATTGAAAATAAAAGAAAATGTATGACAATTAAAAACAAAAAAGGTTTCGATTATATAATATTATTATTTAAAATTTCAGTTATATAATATTGTATAATTATTTTTATTATTATATAATATAATAATAAAAAAAGACACGCGTCGTCCAAACCGGTCGTTTGTATAAATTATAGAAATATTTTAACAAGAACAGTGAAAATAGGTATATTATATAATTGATATATTTTTATTCAACTTAGAATGGCAAACAAGCTGACGGCCCACCTGATGGAAACTGGTAACCGTCGCCTATAGACACGAGCAGTACCATGGACATAACAGAGTATACTGTTTCGCCCATGATATCCCGCATGCGTTGCCATTCCTGAGGACTCGGGTGTTATTCCTCTGTACCCTGTAAATTCACTGCCATATCCCACCCTTCAAACCGAAACACAGCCATGCAAACACAACTGCTTCGCAGTAGATACACGAATGGGACAGAGGTACCCAAAACTTACTGCGGTCTAGTGTAGTATTATATTATCTATAATACGGTTATAGTCAAACGCTGCCTTAGAGTTTACAAAGACTTAAAAGCGGGCGGCGGTAGTCACTTATCATCAGGTGAGCCGCATGCTCGTTTGTCCCCTGTGTTATAAAAAAAAAAAGCCTCTTAACGGCCGTGTGTTCGAATGTAAACAACACTAACCGATGTTTCGTTAAATAAAAAACATAATAATAATCTAATGAAAAAACGTAGAAGTGTAGCGGTTGATGTTTTTTTTTTAATGGGTGTTGATGGAATGGTAACCCCGCCTGTGCTACAGTATACACTGGCGGGGCACCAGTGAGTAATGATAGGTGAGAATGAAAAGACAGGTCAGTTAGCCCATCGAATGAATACATTTGGAATTCAGCACGATGGTTACCAGGGGTGACCACGTGGAGGTCGACCTGGTTGGGTATATTGCTCGCAATGGGATCCTTAGCCTCCATTATTAACAATGAACTCAGATTAATTTTCCAAAAATAACATTTTAATATTTTTTTTTAATGCAAAAAACATACTGTATGATTATTGTTTACTTAGAAGCTACCATATAAAATATATTTCATATTTTATTGTTACGACTGTCAAATAGCGAATTGAGGGGGGAAAGGGATTGTTAGTAATGGAGATTGAGAATCCCATTGCTAGCAATATACCCAATCAGGTTGACCTCTTTGCGGTTCCCCCTGGAAACTATCATGGTTAATTCCTGATGAATTCATCATGATGGGCTAACTGGCCTGTTTTCAATGTTAACGTTTCATGTAACGCAATGTTAAATTATTTTATACAATTGGAAAAGATACTTTCTATCTATAATTGGGAATGGTAAATAAGCCTCTGTATCCTGTAATTTCACTGGTATATGCCACCCTTTAACTCGAAACAGACATTTAAGCACGATTGCTTTACCTACCTGGTACCTCTGTCCCACCTGTGCTTCTGCAAAAGCACAGGTGGGACAGAGGTACCCAAGCGTACAACTATTATACAAAAGATCTGGTAATTGGTAATGCTTCTTTTACATTAGGGCGCTAACCTTGTCTCCAGAATCTACCGAGACTCACTTTTTACTATTAAACTGAATATTCGGGGAACAGTTTTCCCAATAGTTGCCAAGTTTGGCAGGCGGGTTAGCAACTGCAGCTAGGCTTTGGTGATGTTTTAAGATGGACACTGCTGTCCATCCCTCGATCATTAAATTCCCGTAGTCGCCTCTTACGACACCCTCAGGAAAGGAAGGGGTGGCCTATTCTACGCCGGGACCACACTCAGGGAACTGTAAATAAGTTGTACATAGAAATACATAACTGTCACACTCTACAATATCTCTGACTGTCCTGTCTGGGATAACAGTCGTGAGCATATATTTAAGGAGGTTGTTGTACTTGAATTTCAAACCCACGCCGAGTTCAAACACTTTTGACGGGTATGACTACAAGTAGGTATTCGTAAAATTTTTTGTTGTTTAGTTCGACCACAGATGATATCAGCGTTGCCAGATTAAATATTTTTGTCACTATTTTAGGTAAAAAATTTTATGTTCGCGAAATATCGGAGAAATGAAATTTTTAAAAAAACTTCGCGAAAAAAAGAATTTGGAGAAATTTAGGTGTTTTTATTTTGGTCAGTTCTGATATTTGTAAAATGTATAGAGGTATAATAAATAAAATACAATAAAACACATGCATGAAGGTAACAAAACACAAAGAATGGGATAAGAGACGGAGAGAGGCTAAGGCAAAAGTAGAAATAGAAGGTAGGTTTTTTTTGTGTAAAGGTCTTGGAAATCGTATTAATTTGGAGAAAAAGTATTTTACATTTGGGTAAGAATTGTAAATTGCATCTGGCAACCCTGGATAATATAATACTAGTACTACAACGTCTAGAGTGGGCAGTTTGTTTACCTCACGTTCTAAAAAAGATATTATTATTTACTTCGTATTTTTCCATGCTCGAGTAGAATATGGTTAAGTAATTAAAACGCAAAATGTAGCATTTGATCGTTGAACTATTTTTTTTCTTCGATGTAAATGGAGAAACGTTATATTCAAACTCAAAAGTTGTCTGCTTGGGTGCCTTTGTCCTATTCGTGTTTTATATCGTGAAGCAGTTGTTTGTAAGACTACGTTTTGATTTAAAGGGTGGGTTAAAATATGGCAATACAATTACAGTATACAGGGGAGGGGGGATTGTTAATAATGCGGACTACCAGTCCCATTGTTAGCAATATCCAACTAGGTCGATCTCCACGTGGTCCTCCCTGGATACCATCGTACTGAATTCCAGGTGAATTCATCACAATGGACTAACTGAATTGCTTTTTCATTCTCACGTATCATCTCTCACTGGTGCCCCGCCAGTGTATACCGTTAGCGCAGGCGGGGTTGCCATTCTATTATCATCTATTAAAAAAAAAAATACGTGCGCTGTGCTGACCATATTCTTTATATTTTATTGTTAATAAAGTGGAACTCTTTTTATTGTTGGCAATAAATGTTTCCTCCTTTCAGAAACAATGATTAGAACTAATTAATTGTAGTAATTATCGATATTTATTGCAGTGTCCTCGCTATCCGATTTTACGTAATACAAGATATGTTAAAAAATAAAGATTTATGAGTCATAATCGAACAATTTTCGGTTATCACAAATTGATTGCAAGATACGTCATTAATCAAAAGAGCAAATTTAATTATATAAACCAAAATTATTGTATAATATTTAGATTTATTGTAGTTATTGTTACTGCATCGCAAATGGCAATGTTGCCAGAGAAAAAAAATCATTAAAAATCTATTTAGCGATTAGGAAACTATTGCGCTACGTAATACGACCATTTTTGATGTATAGCAAGAGATGATTATGAAGCGTATGCGCACTATATGCTAATTGGGTAGTTTATGCCAATCATACTGCAGAACTAATTATACCTTAAAGCGATGTCAACATTGTGTACTATCAACAGTAGAATACACTACATATTGTAATAAATAATAATAAATCATTTATTCAGCTACAAAACATCTACAGAGGGAGACCTTGTACAAAAGTCGATTGCTTGGGTACCTCTGTCCCATTCGTGTTTCAATCGTAAAGCAGTTGTGTTTGCATGGCTGTGTTTCGGTTTGAAGGGTGGGATATGGTGTAAATTTACTGGGTACGGAGGAATAACACCTGAGTCCTCAGGAATGGCAACGCATGGAGGGTATCATGGGCGAAACAGTATATTCTGTTATGTCCATGGTACTGCTCATGTCTATAGGCGACGGTTACCACTTTCCATCAGGTCGGCCGTCAGCTTGTTTGCCATTCTAAGTTGATTAAAAAAGATATTAATTACAATTTTATACATTAAAATAATAATTATGTGGTAGCAGCTAAAATGGTCGCCACTCAGCGTAAGCTGCAGCGTGGTGCTACAGCGCTGATTTTCAGTGGGGCCACCACTCGATAGGTAGCACTCTAGGATTAAAATAACAAGCTGGACTTTATAGAAGATATCAGCATTATATATAAATATAATAATATATTATTTATTGTATAACATATATAAGATATAATGAAGATATATAAAAATGTATATTAAATATTGGTGATTATTTTTTAACATATTAATTAAACGGTTGTTTTAGATTTAGATACATGAATTTCTTTTTGAGGTGAAATAGAAACAATATAAAGCTAATTTCTCAGTAAACAGTCCTCATTGCGTTTCAAGATAGTTTTTGTGCCTCGAAGCAACTATGATTTTTAATGACAATTATGGAATAATTATTTGCATAATTTATTTATATTTAATGCACTAAAAATGTTGTGTACCATCAGCTGTATTCTTTAAAATATTGCATAATCTATTTTTCACTTTAACTACCTATATTAGGTTTAACGAATTTCTACGGAGTCTATACAGTATGGGGGAAATTTTATAATATTTTTAATTACTCAAATAATTAATATTGTACTGTTTCAGCCGGATAGACTGCAAGGATGAACTTCAACTCTAAATAGGTATATGACCTCGATAAAATCCGAATAAGTTGTGAAACTCTCCCTAAAATGATTACATTCTGACCCAGACATACCTCTTAACTCGTTGGTTTATGTCTGCCCCAGCCCCCACGAGCATCCAGAGCCTCCGAGCATTGAAGTGAATGCAAATAACGATCAAAACCGAGAGCGCACGAACACTGTCGGCCCTCTGAGGTTATAAATAGAGGTCGCTCGGAAAATATCTCTTCAGTACCTTTCATATTGCATATAGAGTGTACGTGCCCCGCGCGACCGGTTTTTGCCGACGAAAACATTGCTTTCAAACGGAATTGTTATGAGAATAGGTGATTGTTAATATCAAAACAGTTAAATGCCAACCGACGTTATGTCAGCTACGTGTTGCGGTACACATTTCGGCGAAAACTTCAACAAGAAAAAGAACAGTGACGCCGAGGTTAAGGCTGGCTTTTTGGTACTATTGGGACCAGGCGGCATGAGGCAGGACGTGAGGGTTGTCGTGTACAGGACCTCTTTAGAGCACTTCGCTGTTATATATCCGAGAAAGAGACTAACAAAGGCCATCGGCGTGGTCAACCTGAGGAACACGTTTGTCGACCGGGATGAGAACAACAGTGGTTTTGTTGTCAGGCAAAAGGGTTACGACAACACAGTATCGGCGAAGTTCCTGTGTTCAGAGCGCGACGTGGAGCCGTGGCTGGCTGCGTTCACAGCTCGCTCCTCACCACACTGTCACCACCACACCAGTCTGCCGGTGCTCGTCGAAGGCGAGGAGAGCTAAAACTGTTACCTAACCGATATTATATCGGTAACTGTGATTGATTGTCTATCCGCACTTCGCATATATTATGCGAATTTGCGAGACGTCGGAACGAGGTTGTGTTTGTTTTGCAATGGGATGCGAAAAGTGAAAGCGAAGTTTTTTTTTTTATCTGTGAGCGCATGAAAGTGCTCTCTGTAACGATTATGTATTTACCTGAGTATAAAAAGCGATTGTGACGCCGTGAGTCACTGCAGCGCGAATTGGGTTGTCTCGCTGATTGTCTGCTGATGATACTTGTGTAGATTGTTTTGTTATCGCGTCTCGTTTCAATTTTCGAGTAATGACTGTCTTGTTATATTGGTGGACGACCAAATATTGTAGGTTAGTCTTAACAATGTTGTGATTGAGCTTATTCGATTATTGTCAACTAGATATTGGTAGTCAGGTATTAACATTTCATTCGTTGACGGGTTGATATTGTAAAAATAGGTCTGATAACTTATTTCAACAGTATATTTTGTACATATTGATAATGTATAAATGTAGATAGATCTGTAGTTTGATAGCTTTTACCTGTAGCTATGCTGGTATATTACAGGTTTTCATACTGTTTTATAAATTGTTTTCAGACTAGGTACGCACATGTGGTTTGATATTTATACTATATATCTTATTATATATTCTATTCTGTTTGATAACTCTCGTATTTAAATATTTGCCAAATTTAATCAAAATTGACACAGTAATTTAAACATGACATTATAGACATATACAGATCGTTCCATTCAATATTATCACATTGTTACAATAATTACGAATTACTATATTTTTTTAATATATTTTTCTTTACAAAATATACTTGAGTATATAACACCTGAGTCCTCAGGAATGGCAACGCATGGGGGGCATCATGGGCGAAATAGTATACTCTGTTATGTCCATGGTATTCTGCTCATGTCTATAGGCGACGGTTACCACTTTCCATCAGCTTGTTTGCAATTCTAAGTTGTATAAAAAAAGTTATTGTTAGAGGTTTTATTAAACATTCACTAGGAACATCGATTATGAAATTTAGTTAAAAATGGACTTGACATAAACCTACATTCAAGATTAAATTTAAAAAATTTACATATTTATTTGTAATAATTAAACACGTTACTGTGAAAAATGTAGATTGCCTCTGTCTAAACTTGATAGTAGGAAGGTTTTAACAAAATATTACTGCACAATACAATTGGGCAACGTTAAGTAATAACATATTTTTGGCTTACATCACTTTACATAGAAGTTGGCAACAAACTGACGTATTTTCTCACTAAACTAACATGATAATAATTACCAAAGATTATAGGATATCATTGGCTTATATATATATATATATCCGGTATCAATTTTTGGGTATATTTTCGAAATTTATGATCCAATTTTCTTCCAATTTGATTCTTTTTTATTGAATTTACTAATTTGGTTGTTGACGAGAAAAACATTAATATGTTCTAATAAGACTTTGATATTTTTGTAATCATTCAGAAAGCTATGTTAAAATTATAGTTAATTTGTTTTGTATAACAAAAACAGGTTAAATCTATTTTATTATGTTAGTCCTGTTACCTATTCGGGAATTGTGTGTTTTTATAGGCAGTCAAAAGAACTTGCTTAACTCGACAAATAGAAAAACCTATTTCAAAATAATTTATTCGGCTCATATCTGTCATGATAGGTACATATTGCATAGTGCATATACATTTGAGAAATATGAAATTACTTTAAACTACTTAAAACGTATTTCCAAATGTAGACAAACAGTAATCTTGCGACACACAAGTTTGCGCTTTGTTGCATAGTTTTTGTTTATTACCGTATTTATTACGTGTTTCTTACGTAGGTACTTTACTCACGGATTTAGGTATTTCAACACAGCTTTGATTGTGTTATCCAATTTTATGTATAAATAATAACTGGCTCTAATACTTTATTTACTTTTCATGAAAAAAAAAAGAGAATTTCGCCATCTTTTATGTGATACGTTCGTTGTTAATTCTAAACCGTTTGAAAAATGAATGTTTACTTCCGTATTTTTCCATATATTTTTTTAAAGATTAAAGTCAGATGCAATTTTAAATTATTACCATAGAATGATATAATAATAGAATTAAATTAAAATAATTTTAAATTAAATTCGAATTAAGAAAAATTGTTTCATCTTCAAGAGACTTCAAGAAAGAGAAATAAAATGAGTGTTCACGCATTAAAAAGATGCAGAAATTATAAGACAAAATAAATATAGAAGTTATAAAGGAAACATTGATAACTATTTATCACGCAAAATTGTATGAAAAAATTGACCCGTTTTTTTTCAAAGCATTTCTAAGGAGACACTCTATCTATAAAATCTAAGGTTCCAAAGTATAATAGCCTGTCTGATGATAGACATAATTTCTCTTTGTGTAAGCTTTTTTGCACAAGTACATTGTAGGGTACAAGTTTATGGATTTTATTATGGCAGTCCTAAACTGTAATCCGAAAATTGTTTCTCGTTAGACTCAAAAGTCCAAACTACGAGACAAACATAGAGAGAAAATCATTGGCGTATTTAGATCATTTTAAAGGAGGCAGGAGTTTCATTACTAGCAATACACTCCATTAGATTGACTTCCACGCAATTCCCCTAAGACCCCATCGTGGTTAACTCCAGGATAATTAATTACAAAGGGCTGACTGACTCGCCTTCATTCTCTTCTGTCATCTCTCACTGGTGCTTCACCAGCGTATACCGATAGCGCAGACGGGGTTACCGTTCCATTATCATCCATTAAAAAAGCGCACCACTATACCCTTCCTAGACACGTCTTTTTTTTTATAAGTGATATTGAAATAGTAACCCCATCAGCGCTATCGGTACACGCTGATAGGGCACCAGTGAAGGATGATAGACGAGGATGAAACAGGTCAGTTAGCCCATCGTGACGAATTCAACGATAATTGTTCACGATGGTTTCCAGGGGGAACCACGCGGAGGTTGACCTGATAGGGCATATTGCTAGCAATGGGGCTGTCAAACTCCATTACTAACAATCCCCCCTCCCCCCAGACACTCTATTGGGAAATTGTATTTGCCAATAAAAGTCTCTCATCTGCGCAGACTATAAAGGGACTTGGTTGTAGACGTTCACGAATTTACGATATGACATTATCGTCGACGGACAGTTTAAAGTTTTCATAAAATTGACGTTAACGATAGGTCTACATCGAGTCGTGTTAACATAAATAAAAAAAAAACTCATTAGGAATTTTTTTACTTGAATTAATTAAATTTTGATTTACACTTATACTTACTATTTTTATAATTATAAATATCATATTCTTCTTTATTTAATAATTAATGATATAATTAAATTAGTTTAATCAAACGTTCCTGGTGTTATTACCATGAAGTCGTGCACGTCGTTTGCATTATCAGGTCCGAGGTTTGATTAACGATCGAGTCAATTCAGGGAACGAAGATTTCTAATTTGGCTCGGGTTTAAGTGTGTGTGTATAATTGTTACATTTACTTGGGTATTCGAAAACCTTATGATAGGTAAGTGCTAATATCCAATATAGATAAGTACTTACCTACACTGGATATAATACGGTAATATTAAAGTTATGAAAGTCGAGGGATCAATTTGAATATAAATAAGTAGGAAGAAGTGTGAATAGAAATACTTAAAATATTCCAATGTAATTCCAGTTTTTTTTTTTTATAAAGCGTTCCTAAATACGTATCTTTTTTGTTTTTGGCGGATGCACTTTGTGCCGTGGCATAAGAAAGAAAAAAAAAATACGTATCTTTGTTTTCGCGCCTTTTTTCCAAGCGAAATTTTTTTCACGTAACCTTCATCTATGGGTAAATAGGTAGTTCTTTGTATACCTAGATACAGACTCCACATACAAGACACGTATAGTTTATTTCAACAGAGTTTAATGATATTATAAACAAACATATAATATGTTATAATGAACCTGACCGTCATTCACAACATTCATTAGAAGCACTAATAAATAATTAATGTTGCGGTAATACACAATTTCAACAAAACTTACTTACGCTTTTGTTATGTTCTATTAACACAGATAATATTTAGTGGAATAACAGTACGTGGAACAATATCGCGCCCTTGTGAGCATTCACTTGACATTCCATAATTTAACAATCTCTGCTGTATGTATAAGATTTAATATTTACAGTCATTTGTTATTCTATTTTTAAAAATAGAGAACATTAATGTGATACATAGATGTGTGATTACTCGTAATTATATTTATGTAAGGTATAGATTAAGAATGTGATTTAAATACATAAAACATAGAAAACAATTTAAATACATAGATACAATGTGTACCGAAATTGAATGCCTGAATAAACTGTATACCTTAAAAGTTGTATTATTTTACACCACCAGTTCACTTGAATTATAATAAAAGTATCCTAAATATTAATAGTATCTATTTTTTTTTAATGTATGACAATGGAATGGTAACCTTGCCTGCGCTAACGATATGCGCTGGCGGGGCACCACTAAGGGATGATAGGTGAGAGTGAAAAAGACAGGTCCGTTAGCCTATCGTGATGACTACATTTGGAATTCAGCACGATGGTTTCCAGGGGGGACCACGGAGAGGTCGACCTGGTTGGGTATATTGCTGGCAATAGGACCCTCAATCTACATTACTAAGAATTCCTTCCCCCCCCCCCCCTATAGTAACTATTTTTTTAATGGATGATAATGGTATGGTAACCCCACCCGCGCTATTGGTGTACTCCGGTGGGGCACCAGTGAAGGATGATAGATGAGGATGAAGCAGGTCAGTAGCCCATCGTGACGAATTCAACAAGAATTGTTCACGATGGTTTCCAGGGGGAATCACGTGGAGGTCGACCTAATAGGGCATACTGCTAGCAATGGGGCTGTCAAACTCCATTGCTAACAATCCCTTTCCCCCCAGTAGTACCTATTAGGGGTGAGGAATATATAGCAATATCTATATATTTTCGTTACTGGTCCAATAACGAACATTATTTTTTGTTAACAGATTTTTAAAATATTCTACAACAGATGTCCGACTGATATGGACGATATCGAAATGCATGGTGACCTTTTTTCCGCCATCAATGTACAGAGTAATCCAATATATAGATATAGAATCGGTATCTATATTACCCATGCTTAGTATCTATTCATAAATTGCTTTATAAAATCTAAAAAAAAAATTAAACAAAAACCCAATCTGGTGAAGGTCATTTTGGGTTATAGTTTTATTAATTGCAAATTCTGTACTGAAATATAATGTATATAACGGAATGAGATGAGAAGAAGAAACTAGTCAAAAAAGGAATATACATTGGCGGGGCACCAGTGAGGGTGATAAGTGGCGATGAAGCAGGTCAGTTAGCCCAACGTGACAAATTCACTAATGAATCAACGACGATGGTTTCCAGGGGTAACCGTGAGAAGGTCGACCTGATAGGGTGTGTTGCTAGTAATAGGGTTGCTAATCCCTATTATTGACAATCCCTTTTCCCTCCAGTTTATCAGATTGAGCCAACAGATCTGATTTCACCCTCACCTATCAACGCTGTGTCGTTTCGACATAGAATGGGCCATCTCTTTTTTCCATTAACCCCGTGACGCAGATATTTTCATCACCTTAGCTACCAAACAGTTTGATCTGTATAACATAACAGATCAGGAGAGAAAGGAGATCTAAATGAGTAAGTAAAATGAAGCAACTAGTCGCATTACTGTCAATTCCTACTCCCTTCTATTGGTTAGCGATACAGTGCCGCTCAAATGAATCTCTAGTTCGATTCTCGATCGAAGCCAATTTAGGAAATGAACTTTCCTAAATTGACTCGAGAATGAGTGTTTCGGATTGTGCCTACAAGTATTGTTAGGCTTTCCATAACAGTTTCCTTTTTTTAATGGCTGAAAATGGAATGGCACCTCTGCCGGCGCTATTGGTATATATTTGCGGGGCTTTGGTATAAGATAATAGATGAGAATGAAGGCAGGTCAGTCGGTCTATCATGAAAAATTCTACAAGAATCAATCACGATAGTTTCCAGAGAGAATTGCGTGGAGATCGACCTTATAGCGTATATTGGTAGCCAAAAAAAGGCTTTTTCCCCAAAACTGTTCTTATCATGGTCTTAGTTTAAAGTGTGACATAGTCGCACTTATTTTTAAAAACTTGTTACTTAAAACCCAAATTTTGTGGATATAATGACACTACAGTAATTACACTATTCTTCGTGGTAGACCTCCTTTTACTTATATAATAGTAACTGATCAAAATTAACTGTAAGTATATAGGTTCTACACATGAGTAGTTTTATCAGTCACTATCGACTACAGCATAACGTTTATTGCTTGCAAATATCGTGTAATTTTCCAATAACAGAGTAACACGTTTGTATTTTACACATACATACACAATTTGTACAAATATAATAGCCAATTAAGCGAAACGGTGGAATAGGAATTCGCACAAAGGATGAAGATTAGCAGAGCGAGAAGGCCGCGGGAGTCGAAACGCGTCGAAATGCATAGCCCTGTCACGAGTTTCGTCACAATTATGATATTTTTAATATTCGCCTCCGCTTTTTATCTCGTGATCTCATTCAAACCGCTCACAAAGGACGAACATTTGGAACGCATCAACACGATGAGTGAAGGCGTCGAGCCGTTTAGGAAAAATTTGACGGAATGCGCTCGCCAGGTAAAAGCTTCAATGACGGACGTTGAGAGTTTTTTGAAGAGAATACCTCAGACTACCATGCAAGGGAAATGTTTTGTGGCTTGTATATTGAAAAGGAATGCGATTATAAAGAAGAATAAGATTGATCAATCGAATCTTCTCGCGGTGAATAGAGCTGTGTACGGTGAAGATAGCGAAGTTATGGCGCGATTGAAGACAGCCATTGTTGAATGTAGTGATGTCGTGGAAGGCATTTTTGAGATATGCGAATACGCCTCTGTGTTCAATGATTGTATGCATATGAAAATGGAGCACATTTTGGATAAAATGACAATGGAGAGGCGAATGGAGGCGTTGGGGCAAATGACGTCCGACCCTGATCTATGGAGCGAGGATGACGACGAAATGTTGAAATTGGTGAAAGATGAACTGTGAATTAAGTTATCTATAAACAATAAAATAATAATAATAATAAAATCTTTCTTATAATTATAAAATTTCTTTTGAATTTGACTATCTATACCTACTAGATATATAAGACCTATTCTTTTTTGTAAATAAATAAGAATTTCAATTAAATTAAAAAAACGACCCTTTATGATATTTTAATAAAATCTTTGTACTTCGTAATATTCGTAATTATGTAATAGTGCCTAATCAGTAGTAATACTGTAAGATGAACAAATCTTATTTTTTTTTTATTTTTGGTTTCATTTTCCCCTACGGCAAGACAGGCAGGGAAGACAAAAGAACTAATCTCATACAGCTGTTGTCTTCAGTTAATATCTAGTACAGAAAAACCTTTGCATTCGCGGGGTATTCATTTATCCCGCGAATGCAGAAACTGTGAATATAGAAAGCCGAACAGCATTTGACAATATACTTTTTGCATAGTTATAATAAGGTCTGTTTTACTTTTTGTCTTTATTAGTTTATTTACCAACGCATTTACAAAGGACATCAAATTCTTTTAATTAACATACGCCTATAAGATTCGTGAATAAAGAAATGTTTAGCCGCGAATTAGGTTTAATTTTTTAATCCGCGAATAGTGAAAACAGATAAAAGAAGCGTGAATAAAGAGCTTTTACTATATTTTTCTTTATTTTTTAATTTCCATTTTCGTATATCAAAATCTACAAGTATTGAGATTACATATTCATATATGGAATATATCACTTATTGCCGACCACAGATTAGAGAAACTATGTTTAAAAAGCACAGACATAAGCTGTCTTGTTGTAATTAAATTGTTTATTAAATATTACAATATCATCTATTATTGTGGAATCTAACGTATTTATTATTTCTTATAAATACTTCACAAATGAATAGTTAAAAATTTGGTATTTTGTAGCACCATGGCTCTCCTATCACAAAACAGGTTAAAAATTTCTTTTCTTTCGCATATAGCGCCATCTGCGAGCAAGTGTATTGTTATGGAACTAATTCATAATAATAATTTTAGTACCTACCTTTACTGTACAGAAACAGCATCATCGATTATTTGATCGTTAGCAAAAATCGTTTTAGGTAACATATAATATGTTGAAAGTAAAGATTGATAAGAAATATCGTGCAATTTTGAGTTTCCATAACTGTTTATATAAGGATAAATAGATGCAATTTGTGATCCTGTGATTGTAAAGACGTTGTGATCACAGATTACGTAATTATTTGTTATCCTTAATCTATGTCGTACGATAGATTCCTAAGAACAAGGAATTACTTACATAGAAGGAATGGTAAAAACTGTAAATCATACGATTGCCTCTTTTCTTCTTATGCAAATATAATTAGTAAAAAGAGGATGATACACACATCAGTTGCTATTCTTCTCAATTTATAGCAGGCTAATGTATAGAAAATGTTTAATATGTCAATTATTTATCATTGACTAATTTTACATTACTTATTAATATCTTCGACATAGTTTATAAAGAAAGTATATGTAATAAGCAGGTTGTATCTGAATTTGATAGGGTTATACGACCGTATAACATTTTCTATACACTAGCCTGCTATGAATTGACAATTTTATCACTCCTTCTATCTAATTCTTTATTCTTAGATAGAGTCAAATATAAGTTTGTGTCACCTGTGTGTGTGTGTGTGTCCTTTGTGTGGATTCTATGAAATCAGTACAGGAATTAACAATTTTACACTGTAAGGTGACTACATACTTAATGATACCTATCGATATTAAGTTTTGTATATTGAGTGTTATATTATAAATAGTTGTATGATACTGTAAATTATATTACTTTGTTATCTAAGGGGTAGCATAGTTTTATTTATATATTAGTTTTATAATTTAACAAAAGTGTCGACTCGTAACACTGTATAGTGTTGTGACCATAATATAAATACATATAGAGTTAAATCAATTTCATTTCATATATCGTAATAATTCGAGTCAATTTCAGTTGCTAAAAAAGTGACGGTTTAATAATTATTAAAGAAATATTTATTATTTATTTATTTTAATATTACATCTGGAATCAACAGTAATTAATTATTATATTTACACCATACATTAGCTTATGCTTATTTTTTTATTTATTACGTTGAATGTAACTTTTAGAACCAAATCAATCTATTAAATATAATTACATTTTTTTTTTGCTCAATTCGTAAATTACGGCTACATTATCATTATCATCATATTATATCAGCGTTAACTGTGTACAATTGAATATAGGCCTCCCCTATAAAGCACTTACATACGATTACATATTCATACATCTTTTTCAATGGTTTTAATGACCTGACATCCATACAATGACAATTTGGGTTTATAACAAATAATTTACATATCTCCCATGTGATCTCGGCATAGAATAAGCCATCGTTAGGGGTAGCTGTCGTAAATTATAATTAGTTTAAAAAAGGATCGTTTATGAGCGTTCATGCGCTTCGTAAATGATCTCTGTATTGTCATTTTCGACGTTTGTTTATGACATCTCTTGTCTCACACCATTCGCTTCGTCATGAGTTCATTGAATAAAGGATTCATATTAAGTACTCGAAGTCTTTTAATATTAAATTGAAATCCAAGTGGGGACCCAAGAAAATACGTAACAGTAGCCTATTACTTTTCTCTGGCCCATCGCTTTTTTTCACGTGGGTGTCGTATCGTAAGAGGCGACTAAGAGAATTTAATGGACGAGGGATGAACAGCAGCATCCCTTTTAAAACATGCCCAAAGCCTAACTGTGGTTACTAATCTGCTTGTCAAGCGTGGCAATTACTGATGATGATGATGACTTTATGTATTATTTTTTAAATTTAACTCTGTTAATTATCATTATTAAACAATATTAACTACAATTGAAATATAATGAACCCTAATAAATATCTAACATTATTCCGAATATCAAATTGATAACATTAAAAGTTGTTGAGATAAAGTTATGTTTTAGATGGACAAAATCAAACTTTTAATCGATACTGAAACACCATTTCCTATTACTAAAATATTTGAATTTGATGTTACAGTGAAATAACATTTTATACTCTAAACAATTTTTTTTTTGTATAATTGCATTAGAATTGTTTTATATTTGTTTAGTATCGATAGCATATACAATAACCGTTTTGCTAAACTTATCAAATTAAAATAGTAAATCTTAGGAAATGGTAGAACAGATTCGATTTTATTATTTGAACACTGCTTACGCATGTCTTAAATAATAATCTTCAAATATTTATTAGATTTAATTGGCGAAATTCACACATTAAAGTGATATCATTCTAGTGATAGACTTGAATAGCTGGAAAAGGCACAATAATTAAGAATGTCTTCAAACTATTCCTATCTTGAATAACAGAGGTCATTTTAAGAATTAGTGGTATGAATAACCTGATTCAGTATCATACTTTGATACCGTATCATACTTGCTATTAGTTTTTCATTTGTTCGCTTGTTTTATTCAAGTATCGTGAACTTCAGCCTTAAATCGAGTAATTAAAAGTCACTTCGAATAACTTAAATTAGTTCAACTCGATTCTCGATTTAACTCAAGACGGATGAATCTCTAGTGAGTGACGCCACTCCGCCACACGCCATGAGTCATTGAATTCATTCGCTGTTTTCGCTCGTTTCGTTTTATACTTTCCTTTATAGTTTCTGTAATCTCTGCGTTGATTGTTTTGCAATATATAGACTTATTTTTAATTTACAATGTCATTAACTAAAATATTTTGGAGTGATTTTGCCTATAAATTAATATGAGAGGTATTCTACTGTAATAAAGTAGTCATGTGTTTTTGTAATGGTTCTATACGGGTCCGACGTTGTGTCTAAGTACGTAGAATACGGTTACGATTTAACATTCTTATGTATAACTTTCGAATTTGTTCTTCGTGTGTATAACTTTCAAATTTGTGTTTTAAATTGTTTCTCATACCACTTATGTGGTACGTCAAGTTTTGAGGGGCCTTTATCCCTTTTGACAATCGAGGGTCTTTGTCAAATATGGAGAATAAAATTTTTGCAAAATTCTTTCCTCCCTTTTTGTGTAGCGGATCAGATGGAATTTTAAGTGGTTGTTTTTCTTACAATGTTCATCATTTTTTAACAAGAATAAATAAAATTGGGTAAAAAATTTTTAACCATATTTTCTTCTGTTACAGCCTTATAACTCGGTCAATGGATAACCATTTTGTTGTCTTTCTATCCACCTTTGTGGTTCACAATTTCAATTTTTTTCAAGCGCATACATCTAATTTAACTAAAATTTTAAACAGTTATATAACCATAGGCCAGACAAATGGAGAAAAAATAACAAAATTTTTATTTTTATAAGTCTATAAATAAATGAAATTTATGTTGATTCCGGCGATTGGTATGGCTTGGTAGAACTTTCAAATTCATGTTCATAAGTGAGAATGCTTCTTTTTTTGCCATCTCAAGGCATTATCAAAGATATAAAGTCTTCGAATCATAATGGACAATTACAATTAATTTTATCTTTATCAATTAAAGCAATTGAAATGTGTAAAATAAATGGAAATATGAATAGTCTTTTAGATGAAGTCAAAAAGATATGGTTCCAAGGTTCCAAGATATGTTAATAAAAGTTTATAAATAATGATTTTGATATAATGGGAAAGTCAATAGATACAAGTTAGTTAGTTGTATGTTAAAATAAAGGCCATTTTTTACAGTGCAAAATGATGGTTTTTGATATTGTATTGAAAATCTATTGTTGAATGTTGGAATCTTTGGTACTATGTGTAGTTATCACAACTTCATAGGTTTATAAAAATGTGTCTTTTAATTACCTTAATTAGGGATTATAAAATATATTAAAAGTTGTGGTAGAATCAAAATTAAGCTGTTTTGATAGTAAAAAATTTTCATGTTTATTTGGTATTTGATAGAAGACACGAATTTTGTCTGTCACCTCGCTGTGAAATATGTCTCTCAATTTTGGATCAAAATAATAAGTTTTATTTTTCTAAATATATGGCAAAATTTTACATGATTATTAAATAATAATTAAATGAGAAACATTTTATGCATTTATCTTAATAAATTTATTTATCTTAATAATTTATTTATAGAATAAAAACTTAATAAGAATAATATTTTATTTGGAATAATTATTATAATTACATAGTACAATTATTGTACATGGTTACAATGTGAATTCGGAAATGGAATTGAATTGAGGATGAAGGATACTAGGTGACTCAAAAAAAAGTTCACATTTAAAAAATCAATAAAGAATTAAACAAGGAGTTTATTAAAAAAAATTTTATTACGTATTGAAATACACTTTTTGGGAATTTATTTCTTGAAAATGATATTGTCCAAGTGTAAACCGTTGCGTTCACGGCATTCATTTAATCGAGCTCTAAAATTTTCTATGACAGTTTGGCATGTATTGTCCGTGATGGCTGCCATGTCATGACGGACATTTCCTTTTAATTGTGCCAAGGAAGTCGGTTTGTTGGCATAAACTTTAGATTTAACGTAACCCTACAGGAAAAAATCCATAGGGGTTAAATAGGGACTTCGTGGAGGCCAATTTATTTATTTATTTTTTTCCGGAGATTTCACCGTGGTTTGTTTCGTTTTTACATTCTAAGGTGTATGGCGTTGTAGGATGTAACATAGATCTATTTATTGTTATTAATGGGTCGAAGTGTGTTAATGTTCGCTAAAAACGTAGTAACTTGGCAGCTTTCCGACACATCTTGCCTTGTTGTTGTAAGTATGGTAGTTTTACAGGTAGGCCTGGTCGTCACGTTGTATGTCGGGAGATCGTTGCAGACTTTTGTTTCCGTAGGAAAATTCTTGCATTTTCCCAAGTCTTTCATTGTGACGTATTATTATGTTACTTCTGTCTGGTCTGCAGGTTTCATCCATTGTTACAAATCTGGCCAAAAAATCTTGTGGATCATCCTCAAACATTTCCAAACAGTCGCGAGTAATCGTGAGCCGTATTCGTTTTTGTTCAACTGAAAGCAATTTGGGTACCCACCGCGCAGAAACCTTAGAAAATCCAAGTTCATTTACTATGATGTTTTGTGTTCGTTCTTACGAGATGCCAATAGTGTCTGCAATCTCCCTGATGGTCAATCTCCGGTCTGCCAATATCAGATCACAGATTTTCCCGATGTTTTCTTCAGTCGTAGACGTCGTAGGCCGGCCGGAGCGAGGGTCATCTTCAATACTCTCCCATCCGCGTTTAAATTCTGCAACCCACTTTTTCACAGTCGTATACGACGGAGCAGATTCCCCCAATGTTGATGACATATCTTCGTGAATCTCTTTTGGAGTTAGTTTTTTTTTAAACAGGTATTTGATGACCGCACGTTGCTCAATTTTCTCTATTCTTTAAAAACGCTGCACTTAGGCTCACAAAATTCAGTCTAATTTAAAAACAGATAATGCTATTGCGACAGAATTTTACAATGTTACAACCAGAGAGTAAGCAAATCGAATGAGGTCAGTTACATTAGAATAGTTCAAGTATTTATGTGTTAGTCCGCGAATAGATCTACCCTCGTATAATGTATAGATATAAGATGTAATAGAAGCAGACTCGAGAGCTTGATGTGTATTTGATATCGTTATAGGGGCTACTAAATTTTTATTCATTCTAGCGGGACTTGAAGATAGTAATTCTTTATACAAATGGTTTATGGATATAATCGAGGGGTGAATAGCTTCTAATTTAATAAACAAAATGCTTACGAGTATTATTATATCGTCAATGTCTTTTTCTAACAATTACTTATTCTGTATTTGTATTGCTAACGTGGATATTTCAGATACGCTAAGGTTGAAAATTAATTTAATTACCATATATTTTAATTATAGTATTACAATAAGAGTTAATTTTAGCGATGTTTTCGGTACTCAAATGTTCATCGTAAGAGATTTTCAATAGGGTTTCATTAAAATTTCTGATTGTCGAAGAAATTACCTGTAGTTGTTATCTTAGGATTGTGTCAGTCGAAATCTGTTGTTTTTCTAACTGTTCAATACATTCAAATAGTATTTCACATCCTTTGCATCAGGTGTTCCGATAAGCCATTTTAGTATTGAGCCTAGACCGTCCAATAGTTCACGTTTAGTACGTTTATTGTTTAAACTACCTGTGGTATAGAAGTTTAATTCACTTAATCTGGAGTCTGTTTAAACTGGCTTTGATGAAGGAACTGGTCGTAATTACGCTCGGCAGTGTTGACTGTCTAGCAACGAGATTTTGATAATTTTGTTTGAGTCTTTTATGGAATTATGAGTTAGAAATAGTGGTTCTAAGTTCCTGAATATTAATAATTTTCACGAGTTTTCAGAGATAAGAATTTCTCTGTTTTCTTCAAAATACCTGACTGACCGATAAATTATTTCTAGTAGTTTCTGACGAATCATTAACGAAGTGTGTGGTCTGGCGTTGTCCTGGTGGAACACTACACCTTTCCTGTTGGCCAATTCTGGTTGCTTCTGGTCGATCGCCTGCTTCAAGCGGTCCAGTTGTTCGCAGTAGATGGTAGAATTAAGCGTCGGCCCATATGGGAGCAGCTCATAGTGGATGATTCCCTTCCAATCCCACCAAACACACAGCAAAGCCTTCCTGGTCGTCAATTCCGGCGTGGCCACTATTTGGTTTTCACACGATTCACCAGCCTTCGACCACGACCGTTTTCGCTTGATATTGTCGTATGTGATCCATTTTTCGTCGCCAGTCACCATCCGCTTCAAAAATGGGTCGAGTTCGTTCCGTTTCAGCAGCATATCGCATCGTTGGTTCGGTCCAGAAGGTTTTTTTGCGTCAAATCATGCTTTTTTGTATCCAGCCTTCTGCAGATGATTTAAAATGGTTTGGTGACCAACTCTCATCTCCTGGGCGATGTCACGAGATGTCACATGCCGGTCTAACTCGATGTTTTCCATGATTTGATCGGTATTCGTCGTCACAGGTCTTCCGCTGGCTAACTTATCCATGGTGTCGTTTTCACCGGCTCTGAATCGTCGAAACCATGCCTCTGCGGTTCGAAGTGATAGAGTACCATCCCCCAAAACACCATTAATCTCACGGAACGTTTCTCTAGCCTTGGTCAAATGAGGTATGCACCGTGCACAAAGCTTCCTGACCGCCTAATGTTCATGGAGGATTTTGTGTACTTGACTCATACCAATCCCTAAACTTTGCCTGAATCTGCTGATAGGTCAGTCTCTATTATACTCCGCAAAACACTGATCTTATTTTCAGTCGTCGCCGTAGAAGGCCGTCCCTCACGCAAATCATCGGTGAGATTAGTGCGACCACGTTTAAATTCACTAAACCAGTTGTAAACAGTGGTACGGAGACGGGGCTTCATCGTGAAAGACCAATCGTAGTCTATCATAACTTTCTTGTTGTATTAGATGACATCTAAATCAAAAAATCATCGCACGAAAATTTTCTCGTGTTAAGTTTATGATAACGTTACACAGACTATTTTCAATTTGCCGCCAAACCGTAAAACAAATGACAAACGAATGAATTATACAGGGTGTCGGGTTTCATGTGGTCCAAACGAAAACCATCGATAGAGGGGTCCCACACCTATGTGGGTCTAAACACCCACATGTATGTCCTGCAAAAATTTATAGTTTTCGAGAAATTTGCATTTTTATAAATTTTTCGTTAGTACCCGAAATGTTGTATTCTTTATTTATTTTCTCCTAAACTATTATTACCAAAACCTTAATTATTTTTGTGGATGTGAACAATTAATAGGCCTTTCACTACGACACTACAATTCAAATCCAGGCTGATAAGTTTTTGAGAAAAAAAAATAAACAATACATTACTTTTATTTCGATGATTTCTTACTATTTCTTTAGGGGTATCCCTGTATACTCGGTATTATTCGTAAAGAGTTCCATTTTAAAAAATTTAACCTTTTTTTTTATTATATTGCTTTCAAGTAACCAGTTCTAAAAATTCTTAGCAGCACAAAATTCGGCACCTTGCCATAAGTAAGCCTTATAGCAAGGTGTCGAGTCCTGCATGAATATACAGTCGCCGTCCGGATAACATTCGGCCATCTGGGGAAAATGACGAGTTTCTAAAACTAGTAAACGTAGGTGTTGGTTTTGACGCATAGTTCCCTCAACCAAATGTAGTCGACCATTCCCTTTTGAACTAATCACGCCCCATATCATGACGGACAAAGGATGTTTGACTCGTTCCACAACACAACTTTCATCATATTTTTCATTTGGCCTGCGACGAACAAACTGGGAATTGTCCTGGAGAATTTGAATTGACGATTCATCAGAAAAGCAGACCTGTAAATTCAATAGATTCATGTTAGGATCACTTATATCAAAATTGAAAAAAATACAATTAATATGACTTGATTACCTTCTATCAGTCTTTTACAGTCCAGTGTTTATACATTTTAGCAAATGCCAATCGTTTAGCATGCATTGTCTGAGTCAACTTAGGCTTTTTCAAAGGGCGGCAACAATTGAAATTCAGCTCCTTAAGTCTTCGCCTTCACGTTCTGTCAGACAAGTTACCCCAGCGTGATCTAACAAGGTTTTAATAACTTTTCGGGGCTTTCAGCGATTCTCTATAGTAACACGCCTTATTTCCCTCTCTGTACGAGGCGTCGTAAGGCGTTTTCTTCCATATTTGCCAGCACGTATTGGTGATAAAGATTTGTTTTCGTCTGTCACTCTCTTTATATTTTAACTGTGGACTGTGAAACGCCCATAGATGATATATACATACTGAGATAGATGCGCCACTCTATGTATGGAAATGTGAATCAGGAGTTTTTGACCCTGGCCGCCAGAGAGCGTAAATGTAGTTTAATACCGAAAAAATCCGATAGGTGGCGTCCAGCTGATACTTTAATTACTTTTTAAACAAGTACTAGATTGATTAAAATTAATATTCTAATCAAACATTGATCTTTTGTCAATTAGAATATTAATTTCAATCAATCTAGTACTTTTATAATATTTAAATATAATCATTATGTTTTAGAGTATGTACCAAAAATTAAAACACGGTTTTAATGTAATGTTTTTTATTTGCGACTTTTTTTATAATATTCATATGCCTGGCGTTTTATATGGTCATTCTTATCGAATCGGGATATCTTTCCATTTAAAATTCTGTTCACCCCGGTACACCAACTATGTATAATCAACTTGATTGATAAATTATTAATACATTCAATCAGCTCCTCCTTATGTTGATCAAGTTAATTGAGTAAGTGGTTGACTATTGTTATCTTCCGTTAGCTTATCAATGTTAATGGGCTGGACTTCGATATTTGGCGTTCTAATGACTATCGGAATTATTAGTATTTATACAAGTAAATGGAAATGTGTTGTTTTGAACGTTGACTACAACGTGAGGAATAATAACGCCATTACTTATAGTTTCTTTTTCAACGATCGCCATGCCGGAGTTGATGCTATTTGTATTACACATAATTACGGTTTCTGTTCTGCTATTAATTATTCGTCTATCTGTGATAGTACTATTTTCAGGATGTTCGTCAATATAATGAAGTTTATACGATTTACCTATTCTCATCGTTTTAGGTTGAATGAAGATATTACAATTAAATTTAGTCATAAAGTTGTTTCCTAGAATACCGTCTGCTTTTATATTAATGTTAGCAGCGTGGAATTTAAATTCAGGTAAATCATCTAGAGATATATTGACAATTCCCGAAGTAATGGTCGAAGTTTGGGTGCTAGAAATACCTACAATTGATACGATGTTAGATTTATCCAAAGCAATTGAACCTATTTTGCCATCTCTGATAACTGAGATTCCTGCTTCGGTTTCTATTAAGAGTGTGATGGGTGTTTCTTTAATAAGAAAGGTACAATGGTACAAGGTAATAAATTTTCAAGTGGCTCGTCATTTAATGCGGAGAGTGCAAATGATTCAATGTGATTTTTTCTTTCAAGGATTTGGATTTGTCTTTTGACTTAGATTTCGATTTGCGACTGGATTTAGTGGATATCGTGGAGTTAGACTTTTTGATACTAGTGGATTTCAGATCTTTGATAGGATTGCGGATTTTCGGTGTCAGAAAATTGTGTGGATTTGGAAGTTTTTGTAAATCCTATGGTTTGGGGGATGGTTACCCTGTCCGTGGGTTTCGGCTATAATGATTCTGTGGGTTTGAGTCAATATAGAAGATGTAGAATTTGGATTTTGATCTAAGTTAGAAAGTTCACTCGTTTGATTACTAGCGTCGCGAAACTGTTTTTGATAACGGGACATATTCCATACCTGTTTATTTAGAACTATGGAGCTAGTACTAGCCAGTCCCCGATGGATTGAATTCGGCGTGCAAGCGTTAAATTTCCTTGAGACTCGATCTTTTTGTAAGGATCTATTAGTGGGTTCTCCAGGTTTAATTTCTGGGTCAATGTCTGTGTCTGGAAAGGTGAGCAAGAGATTAAAGCAGTTTCCATTGAAGTGCTCGTTTTGCTGGCCGCTAAGTGGTTTAAATTATTTATTGTAGCGGGAAGTAATGCAAGGAGATTTTGTTGGGGTGGTATGTTTTGTTCTTGTAACGAGTTTCTAATGCTATTAATATACGCTCGTTTCCTACAATCGGCGATGAGGTGACCTGGTTTCTTACAGTTGTTCCAAGTTTGTTGCAAAACAGTTTGATATGATGGTGTTTTGAAGACATTCTGTTGGTACATATTAGAGGATCGCGTCATTGATCGATTATCAATCATAAATTTAACGTGCGGTCAAGGACATGTTGACAGTCCAACTGACGACTGATATTCTGAATAACGCCTGCCTAGTATTATTCATTGCACGAATTTTGTCGTTCTGTAGCGCGAAATGACCTGCGTCAGAGAGATTATTAAAGTTTTTAGTCCTTAGCATTACTCCTACGTCTGAATTAATTCCGTTAACAAAGACTGATAAGGTGGTTTCTTCTGTGGTCGCTAACCGACCTGCAAGCGTCTCGTCTGAAATTTTTGCTGTTAATTTTTTGACAATTTTACTCCTACAGAGGTCTACCCGGTGAAAATATTCAGTCATTGTTTCGTTTGGCTTTTGGAACATAGACTGTAATTCTAGGTTTAGGTGGCTTATTGTCTTTACGTGTGAGAATTTCTCGATAAGAAACTATCTAAGCTCAATCCATATTTTATATTGTTTACTGTTTAATCGGAGGCACCTGAACCAGTGATGTTATTAAAACATATACTAAGAGCATCGGTCCCTGATCTAAAGAGGCTAAATCAAAGGCAGAATTGCAAGATCGAATAAATCTGTATAACTGGTTATTTTCGTTGGTGTCAAACGACGGAAATAGTTTTATTAATGTACAGATATCTGGAGCCATTTTTTCGTTTTTAATTTCTGGTGACATTACAACGGAATTTAGGAAAAATAAAAATATATATGTAAAACTATTAGGATAGAAGTGATTTTTGGAGGATTTATAGAACAAACAAATTCAAACCATTCACCATAACAATATCATTATTCGGAGTTGCATGTTCGGCGAAGTATATCGAAAGCCTGTAGCTACCGCGCGTTGCTCTACTCAGAGATGCTGTCCCGATGATCAACTACATGTTGCACTTCGTCTTACGCGAGATTCTACCGACTGTGCTAAATTTGTTACGTGGTGAAAGATAAGAATATTTTTTTAAAAACTAACTGCTCACATACACATTCCAAATATAAATAAACATTACTTATTATTTTTATACTATCATAACAAGGACTTATTAGTCATATTACTTATCAACTAATCGTAATAAGTATTGTAGCAAAGACTTTTCTCCCCTCTCTACCTTTTGCTATGTTTTCTTGGCCTAGATAAAGGACTGAAAGTTGTGACTGAAAGTAACCAAAAATATTTACATACTTTTTTTCGTGTGGCAAATTTCTTGCAATGTTTTTCAAATCATTTAATATGTACTGGTTTAATCCAGGTTGTACACTAAATGTGCTCAGTAACTTTTGCAAGCAACGTATTGATGGCAGGACAAACATTTTTTGCAACAATTTGTATGCCTTTGGGCTTTGCTTTAGTATAGTCAGTGCCATTATTTTCTCTGAGAAACGTCTTCCTCTCGGTTTCACTACACTTTTTAGTTGCAATTTAGTAAAAATTTGAATTTCTTCTGGTAGTTTTTCAATGGCTCTTAAAAATGTTTTATTCATTGACAGGTTTTTGGCTGCTTGAATTCTCTTCCTCTGATCTTTATATTTGATAGCAAGTTTACCTAATTTTAATTTTAGTTTGTTTATTAATTTAGAATTTCTGCATTCAGGATTAGAACGTTTCCGTTTACCTGTAAAAAATAAAAAGCTTTTGTTACAGCATGATATAATATATCATATACATTATATAATAGTAGCGTTCAACCGTGACTTCGTCCGCGTGAATATCGATTATTACAGATTATTATATTCAAAGTCGAAGCCAGATAAAACTAGACTAAGTCCTTCCGTGGTGTTTAAGTTTATTCTATAAGAAATTTCATCAAAATTGGTTCAGTAAATGTGATTGCATTTAGAGATATACTCATTACCTAAGGGTATATGGATTCGACTAAATACGTATTTTAATAGTTCGTGGAAAAAATATTAAGTATAGACATTGTCCTGTGATCACAGTCAAAAGTATACCAACTACGTAGTAATAAATGGAACAAGCTCACCGGATTTTCCAGTCTTCCATTGATTATTTTAACACACTTAATCGATAGTGATACACCAAGATCTCAAACCCCTTCATCGATCCAGTTACTCCTAGATCTATATTCTAGTTATTTTTTTATTTTATTGCGCAATTCCCAAAACACGATCTATTTTGCGCGCGACCCGCTCTCACCTAGTAATGTCACAGATTATGTAACAGAAAGATAGATATTTCGATAATCAGATTTAGCCTATTATTCGAACTGAAACGTTCTTCAAATTCAATTTAATTATATTTTAACGTATTTTGATAATTTGTTATTAAATTTATTATCGAATTCATAAAACCTTCAAGGGTCTCATAAACTGACTGTTTATTGAAAAAAAAAACAAAGGAATATTGAAAAATTATTATTGTTCGTTATTCGTTATTGAACTTAAAAAGTAAAATTGTGTTTTAGATTTCCGCGCATTGTTTGAGAAAAGTACAAAAAGTACTATACAAGCCTTGGCCGCAACTGGGCATTGATGGACTCACGTATGTGTGCCTCGGCTTCGCCTCGGCCCACATTTGCACGTTCGTCCATCAATGCCTCAGTTGCTGGCCGCTGCAGTAATGTACTATACTTACATATTTTTGCATGTTTAAAACATTTGTATAATGTTATTTTAATGCACTATTTATACCCTTACCCTTTTTTGGGTAGAAGATCGTGAAAACAATTTTGTTTTACTTATTTTATGTATTTACGTATAATCCTGATATGAATATGATTATGTAAAAACAGTCAACTAACTAATGAATGTATTTAGATTTCATAAAATAACGTAAATTATTAGTTTTAAATGAGATTTTTAATGGGAGTTTTGGATAGTTGCACAAAAGAAAAAAAGGAAGGCACTTATCCTTTAGTCAGTGCACGCAATGCACGGCGTGAACTGACTAAAATTTCATTTTGTTTGTCATATTTAAATCCTTTTTTGGGAACATACGCAGTGCAATGTACATAAAAGGAAATATTTTAGTTTTAAAACGACATAAATCATTGGTATTTTGTTTTAAATTTACCATTAAATAACTATGTGGTTCTTTGGATACATCTCTATAAGCATCCTCAACAAATTTAGAGTTTTCCGGAGAAACTTGACGTGCTAGACAAGGTATTTGCGTTTTATCTCTAGGATTTCTAAAATAAATAATATAACTGGTATTTAACGATACGTCACGTTGTCCTTTCCTTTGATGGAATAAATTTTGTGTAATATAAAATACACTCTGTTAACCGTTCGTAAAATAAGATCTTACAAAAAATGAAATTAATCGTCCGGCAACGGTTATTAGTGGACTGTATGAAATTTTAATACAATGGTGGTAGTTAACATAAGAAACACAAGAGGATAATGAAAGTGGAGACCACTGACCTGAAACTTTGTAGTTAGCAGGATTCGGTTCTGGCTTTAGGCTTCCCAGTATTTCTGGCTCGTTCGAACTTACCCTCAGATCCAGGTTACCTATCCACCGCCTTGAACCGACCAGCAGTGCAATGCCCTCCTCTCAATCAGCCTCTTGGTTATGTGTGATATGATTAAAAAAGCGATACGAAAAGAAAAACGATATTCGCGGCAATATATGCACGCGTGCGATAATATTTTTAAACGAGAACGACGACAACGAACGTACGTTCTACCGACACATTCGATAACAACCGACAAGACTTTTTTTTTTATTGTGCGAAAATGTTGCCAGGCGAAATTTATTTAAGCTACAATTCTTAACACACTCAAATTTCTGTGATGACTGCCTAAAGGCAGTAGTAGTAGTTTGTAAAAATATCAACAATCAGACCATCGGATTCCCTCATAAGGTCATCAATAATCAGTAATTGAGGATGTTTGCAAACATACTAAGATCTGAAATACCTTGAGGATATGTAACATTTCTTAGTTTGTACAATGGTTGCATTTCATCATAACACCATGTAATTTCTTTAAATACGTTACTGAAAACTTGATCGCAGTATTTCTAAAAATTTGTTACAAAATTTGTTTTTCCACAACCACTAGGTCCAGCAACTATTGCAGTAAAATGATGTGTAAAGTTCTGTGTACGTTTACTTTTGTCAATAAGAAACTAAAAACTGGTTTAGAGAAAAGTAAAAACAACGTTTTATATACATACAAATCTATTTCATTTATAAAACTTAGCCTATGTACAAATTAAATTAAACAAAAATATTACTGATATAGGTTTTAAAAATATATTTAAACATACAACTTTACATATCAAACACATTTATCATCATTAAAAATTCAGTTAACTACATGCTACAAAAGACCAAGATATGTGCATAAATGCTAGGTACGCGCGTAATTGCTATGCCTAGCAAGGCTATAAGTTTACTCGTAACTGATAATGACCACAGGCTAACGTTTCATGACAATTGGGTAAAATAATGTTTGGTATCATTATGTAACAAAGAAACTTTATTAATTTTTTGGGTAAATATGCAATGTTTGATTAATTTGAATCTACACATTGTAGCTAAATAGTTAGTTTTCTCGTTTAAACAGCTTTTATACTGTTGAATTTTTAATTTCTTTGTCACTCATTTATTTACCCCTTTTTAAAGAATCAACAAATCCCAAATTGATTTTTCGTCCATTCAAATTTAATTCTTTTGTAAATGAAATATATTTTTCCTTATTTTGTGGAATAATTTCTATGTCAGCTTCTCTTAAATTTAATGCATGTACTATAAAATGGGCGTCATAATTACTTAGATTATGAAAAAAATACTGGAATGAAAGATAGTAGATGAAATTTTGAACTACATATTTTATGTGCAATTCTTTGAAAATGACTAGAGTGGAACTCTTCATAATGACAAGTAGTCTCATCGCCTAGATTTTTATTACATATGAAACACTTTTTTATGTCACATGTATTGCGATTTAATTCTATTTTTGGCTGTACGGAATACGAAATCAGTTTGCTAATCTCTGCAATATCTCCACAAAGACTTTTCATAAATTCTTCTGCACAATTTACACCAGTATATGTTTTGTATCCTGAAAGATTTTATCATCAAAAGAATATTTTATGTAATATACAAAACTGTATACTTCGTGATATTGCACATTCACTGTACGAGTATATGAGTTAGAGGGATTTGGACTACATGAATCTATACGTTTAAAGAAAGTCTCAAAGTCAGCGTAAATTATAAACGGTAATTTCAATTTTATTTGATATTTATCAAAAAATAATTTATTGCTAGAAATTTCACGATCAAACCAGTCTTTTTTTCTTTTATTATTACTTAGAAGCTCAACGAGAAAATGTATATATTCATTTTTTTATGGTTTTTAAACGTTCTATCTCAGAAAAATGCACCAGACAACCATCACACACCTGTACTGCAACATGTCTACTATTAATTTGTTTTCTAACCAATCTAGATAAATTCTTAATATAACAATAATGTCCACTGACTCCATTATTTATATACAGTAAATTAATACGCTTACTCTTTTTAGATTTTGTAAAATATAATGGACCAACGACTGTATTCCTTTTCGATTGCTTTTTAAACTCTAATCCGAAAATATTTATGCTTACATTATTCAAGCCTCGATTTTGTTGATATCTTTTATTTTAACAGGAAATGACACGTTACTAAATTTAAGTTTATTTTGATATTTCGAATAAGACGAAATTCTGTCTGCATTTTTATTAACGGGGTATAATGCCGACAATAGGGCCCTTTTAAGGCATTCGTGGTCTTTTTTGTTTGTCACATTAATGACAGCTTTTTTAGTTTTAATGTCCTGTGGTAAATCAATATATGAAGAATCAACAACTTGGCAACAGAAGATGATTTCGAAAGCCTTAATTTTTTGTTTAAAATTTCACCACAGTGATTTATAAAATAATTCCGAAAGTTTGTCATGCTCTAAATCAAGCATTGAAGGATGAAATAAAGGTAAATAAAAAATCACTAATTATATTAATATTATGTTATTAATTATTAACAATATTAATAATTATTTTTATAAGTATGTTGGTTTTGCTCATTCCTTGCTCCTCTTGAATATGTAGGTAATTCAACATACATTAAATAATCATGAATTCTGACGTTTGTATTTTATGGGAATCTACGGTTTGACATTTATTTTTTTAAAGATTTACATAAATGACTTAAATGAAAAATTTAAAACTATGAACATGCACTTAATATCTACTGTTAGCGAGTGTAATTTATCAAACATCAACTAAAAATAAAACGTAATGTGAAACTACCTTCATTTTATAAAATTTATAAAACAATGCGACTCAATACTACAAGTTGCTTGTAATGTAAGGGCAATATCTACAATCTTCGGTTAACTGATGGTTAACTTACACTTATTGTACTATTATTATTATTTGTCTCATTCTCATTCTTTCTGTCTCATTCAATAAATAAGCAGTTCACACGCATATACATGTATATCACACATTCAAATATTATAGTTAAAAATTAAGTTAATAAAGTTAGAATTAAATATGTAAATATCACACATATACTGCAATCAGACTACTTATTACTAATAGACCTTCAAAATGTGGTGTTTTAATACTTTTTTGAACAATACAGGCGAGTTTATATCCTTTATATCTCTAGGTAATTTATTACATAACTGTGCTCCCTCATAGACTATATTCTAACCTCAACTATCAAAAGCAGCTGTAAGTCAAACCACAAGGTTATCAAATAAGTATTAGCACAATTTAAAATTCATGGTATTAATAAAATAATCGCATATTTTACGATAGTTTCCACTTCTATCTGGTGGATATTAGAGTACTAGATAAATTTATTATATACTATACCTAATATTTTAATGTTTCTATATAGTTCGCTCAAGCAGCTGTATCAAAGAATTTCTTGCTGTTCTCCCTTGATTAAGTGCAGCAGTAGATGATTGATTCCATGCTGTTACTGATAGTTGCCGAGCTGACTCATTGTTTACTTCTTCGGATGACAAATCTGGAGTCGACATATTTTTGCCTATACACATATTGCGTGAAACAGCACATGCAATAGTAATCCTTCCTGCTGCCCTTGGAGCATAATGCAGTTCTCTAGCTGCAAAAAGGCATTTCCAATGACTTTTTAATATACCAAAGACGCGTTCTACAATGTTACCGGTGCGCTTATGCCGGGAATTATATTTCAGTGTGAGAAGTTATCGTAGTCGTTGAAGATACAGTTGTGACTATTTTTGATGAAGATAGTCATCGTCCTGCTTCAGATTTAAGACCTTCGGCTTCTGATACCCTTTGTTGTTCTACATTCGACGAGTCTGCAATATTTTCTATGTTCGTAGTCTTAGCAGAAATGAAATCGGCATCAGTAAAATTATTTTGGTTATATGGCCGCTTTGTTGAATCCCATTTCTCTAGCTGCTGATGTGGCTTTAGGTTTAAGAATGATAAATTTTGATGACCTTTTAAAAAACTTTTGATCCAATCAGCACCTGCTATTTCCTTATCAGTATTAAAATTGTGTGCCTTTGCATTTTTAACTGCCAATTGATATGCTAGACACCTCAGTTCGATAGTTGTTAGTCCAAAAAGACGGTCTTTTATATATTTCAGATATGCTTCTATTTCGTCTTCTTCAGTAACTTCATCGGTTTCTTTCATTTTCTTAACATATCGCTCTGAAGTAGTCTGAGGCACCTGTGTATGCAGAAGCAGCTTTTTTTTGTATTCCATCTCTTTGCTTAAAACTTTATCTATAGCTGTTTTCATGACATTTGTTGACCACTCTCCTCTTTTGGTCTTTTTCTTGTACGTATGTACTGTTATGGGGTGGGTCAGGTAAGATGTTGGTATCAAGCATTGCAGGGGGTATTTCACGCTTGTTTGCTGAAAGGGTTCCGACTGTTGTAAGTTTATATGGTTCCTTTAGTAACTGATGTGCCAAAGGGACAGAAGTGAACCAATTGTCTATGGTTACTTTACGATTACTGCCCCACAAAGTTTCAGATAAACCCTTGACATAGTAAGATCCGAGTGAATCACCATTTATTTCAACCTTTCCAACATACGGCATAGCATTAATCATATATTTTGTTTTAGAATCGCATAGCATCAGGATTTTAAAGCCATATTTATTAGGTTTTGACGGAATGTACATTCTAAAGGGACAACGTCCTCTAAAACCTAGTAGTTGCTCATCTATTGTAACTTACATTCCAGCTTTATAGCTGTCCCTGCACGTCTGAATGAAAGCTTCCCACATGTCTCTGATGGACGCGAATTTGTCTTGTGTTTTACGTTCTTCTCTTGTTGACTTATCGTCAAATCTCAAACAATTCAACAAAAAATCAAATCTTTCCCGCGACATTTTTTTTATACCACTGAGGTAGCAAACCCTTTATCGGCTTGCGAAGGAATTAGAGCGAAATCTTTCATTAACTGTCGGTATAGTCGACCACGCTCTTACTTGAAAGACTGTATTTAACCCTATTTCTCATTTGAGAGCATAATTCTTCAGCTTTCGAATGACATATCATTTTTATAATTGACATTTGTCGTTGTCGCCGTCAAGGGCTGAGTCGATTTGGTATATCATCGAGGCAAAATGGGAAATGCCATGGGGTATAATGACTACACATTAATCTAGCTGGTAACGTTCACATACGAGGTCTGTCCGGAAAGTTCGTATAAAAGTGTTCTGGAATGCGAGAAAGAGGAGTGGGGAGGCCAGGTAAGCGCAGGACCCCTTCCTTATGTCCCTAACAATGCTTCAGTTCTGGTCTGACCGCCGTGCGGTGCGAACTGGCTTGTCACGCCATCTGTGAAGTTACCTCTTAACGAAACCCCGTCGGCATGGAGCCCGCTTCCGTTGAAGAGCAGCGCAGCAGCGATCAAGTTTCTCTCGAAACTCGGCAAGAATGGCCGTGAAATTTTTGCCGATCTCAGAACAGTTTATGGGGATGATGCTGTGAAGGAACCAACCGTCCACAAGTGGCTAAAAAGATTCAGAGAGGGCCGAGAAAGAGTTCGATGTTCGGGGGATTGTCCATCAAGAATTCGTCCCTCCAGGCCAGACAGTTGATGGAAAATTCTACGTCGATGTGCTCAGACGCCTCAAAGCTCGTGTGGCACGAGTTCGTCCAGAATTGGCGCGAGAGGGGCGTTGGATTCTTCACCACGACAATGCCCCTGCCCACACCTCTCTTGTTGTCCGTGAGTTTTTGAGTAAAAATTCCATTACGGTGACCGAACACCCCCCCTATTCGCCGGATTTGGCCCCGTGTGACTTCTTCTTGTTCCCAAAAACCAAATTGGTACTTCGGGGGCGGCATTTGGGGGACATAAATGAGATAAAAAAAGCTACGACGGGGCAGCTGAGAAACCTACAACCAGAGGACTTTCAAGGAGCCTTCTCACAGTGGAAACGGCGTTGGCACAAGTGCATTATGTCACAGGGGGAGTACTTTGAAGGGGATAAAATTGATTTACCTGAATAATTGTAAAATAAAATTTTTAAAAAACTTTTATACGTACTTTCCGGACAAACCTCGTATATGTGCCTGTTCGTGGTCGTCGTCTACACCAGCGCATGAATTATGGACCCAGCCACGGCACACACCACAAATAATCCATCCTTCCGTGGATTGTAAGTATAGGTAACCACAATAAACGCAGGCACAATCGCTATCATCATCTTCAGATAAAGTAGTACTGTTTGCATTACTAATTTTTTCTGCGTCTTTTGTTTTTATTCGCTTTTTCCGGATTCTTTTTTACAAGTTTTTTTCTATCAGTCTTTTTATTTTCAGGTTTCTTTTTTCAGTCTTTTTATTTATTTTTGATTTTTTATTATTAAAATCTCTAATGAGATCATTCTAGTATGGAGAAGCTGTAAGTATTGCCGTTTTGCCGCGTTTTCTTGGTTTTCTCTCTTGTGTCCTTATCTGCTTGGGAATAGCTATGATATTTTCTAGGGTCACGGAAAATGAAGATTTGCCTAGCTGTATTTGTCTCTCATGGGTTTTTTTCTTTAAATGAGTTTGCAAAAGTCGAGGGCAAAAACTCAGTAGTCATTGAATCGGCAGTCACAAGATCAGCAGAAATATCTCTTTTTGCTGGAATGGATGCAATTTTTTTCACAAAAAGTGTAAATACTATTATAAATAATCCACTCAAAATTTTTTGCAAATATTGTTATAAGTGCAATGGGCCTATAATTACTAACATTACACTTTTTCCCGTTTTATAGATGGGTTTTCTGAACTATATTCGTAGTTTAATTTAGCAACAATGAATTGACATAAATCAGTATTGCATGGGTAATTGAGTCAAATTGAGTAGTTTATAATATTTTACACTTATTCCAATAGTCACCAGGTGCATGGACCATCTCGACTCGTAATACGAAAAGGTTACTATAGTCTATAGCGGCCTACAATACCAGTAGTATCATGTTGAGAGAGTAAATTATTTCCAATATTTTTTTGGTAACTTCCATTAGCTAAAAATGACAAAGTACATAATATTTACAAAAAAATTTATGATCATTATTTTATTTAGATAATAATATCAAACAGTAAAGTTTAGCCTGAGTGACAAACCTCCGAAACGGCGGCGCGTAGGCATATATGGTACCAATTCACTTTCTAACTTATTAATTACGTCTTCAGAAAGTCTGTAATGACGAATATAATCCACATCACGTAAAATTGTGCTTGCATTTCGCAATTGCCTTATTAGTCGTCGTTTTTTGTAATCATTTTCTTTTTAGCTTCCAACAATTGGATCATTACACATAAACGAGCAGTTATCGTTTTTAGAAACAAATTGATAATTTCAATACAACTGAATATTACAGAATTCGAGAAACAAATAAATATATTAGTGGAATACTATGCAAACAGCGTAGAAGACAAAGCTTTTGATTTTAACATAAGAAATAGAAGCTGTAGGCTAGGCTGTCGGCGAGGGCGAGGCTGATTTTTGTTAGTGAATACCAAATACTATGACAAAATGTCAAATCGTTACAGCCTTCAGTAGTGTCCGATTACGCCGCTCGTCTTGAAGTTCGTCGTTGAGCGCTAGTATCGCGTGTTAGGAATTAGTGAATGCTACTCGTATTTCAATATTTCATCGCTGCGTCAACGCTGATATCTAGGCTGTTTTCTTACACCCGAAATTAATAATCGATCCTAATACAAAATTTTCTATCTGCGATTGACACGTCAAGCCATTTTTCGAGACAAGCGTCTTAATAATCAATCTATGAATCGAAACTGTAATCTTTCAAAACAATCCATCGTCGGGAAGTCGGATCACAGATTAAAGATAGTCCTCTGTTAGAAAGTTCGAAGTTCAGTTTACACGTCTTAATAACCTAATGATTTTGACGTTTTTAGATTGATCGGTGTAATGATCTGTGATCTGTAATTTTAAAAATTCTACCGATTGATCAACAGTTATAATTTGTTTATTTAATTTTCTATGATTTATTCGTAAGGTATAATCGCCAAATAACTTACCCTTTTTGCAAAATAAAAAAAAAAAAAATTATAAGTAGAGTAATAAATAAAACATCAAGCTTTAGGTAAAGATTTCTTTATTATTTTTAATCAAAATCTAAAAGTATTTTTATGCTATTCAATCAACATCAGAATTTTCATTTCTAGGTGTAATGTCATTTGCAATTAAGGCTTTGTAAAAAGGTGACACTCTTTTGGTATCACCTTGTTACGTGGCGAATGATAAAAATTGCTTTTTAAAAACGAATTTTATTAATTACATAGAAATAGTACAATTACATAGTTATAATGTGAATTCGGAAATGGAACTGAACTAAGGATGAAAGGAGGTAGTAGTATATGAGTGAGAGTATCGTATAAGGACGGGACTAAGGAATTCATACAACTGATCACATCGAAGTATGATTTATTACTCCTCCCAAAATCAAACGATACATGTTTATATAAATGCTTACTTACTACGTCACAATCGGAGAGGGATTTTCAACAAGGAGTTCTTAACTAATGATAACATTGTGCTCATGGTATACAATTGCAAATATAGATAAGCATTACTTATCAACTAATGGTGTCGTAACAAGGACTAATGGTGTATGGTGTCATGACAGTGGTATTTACATAAAGTGGGGTTTATCGGAGGGGCTCTTAACTAATGATAACATTGTGCTCACAAATACAGACACACATTCCAAATATAGATAATCAACTTATAGTATCGTAACAAGGACTTATTAGTCATAACGTAACAGTCATAACATAACCTCACTACGGCAAAGATCGGCAATTTCTATTGGACTTTCATAAGCTGATGTTAGTACCATATCTAAATAATTTGCTTTTTGGTTTCGTGTATTCTTAGGCCAGGCGCGCACTACGAATTTTTCGCCGCGCGGCAGAAAAATCTGCGACATTGTACCGTGCGGCAAAACAAATAAAAATCTGTAAACGCGCGCACTACGGTTTACTGCCGCGTCAAAATTATTAGTTTTAAAATGGATTTAGTAGAGACAACGTGTATTTGCGCTCTGATAATTAGAGCTCGAAAAAAGAAAAAACTATTTTGGATTCATCCTCTTATTCGTAATCGTTTAAACAACGGACAGTTTTCTAAAATATTTGCCGAACTTAATGATTACCCCGACAAGTTCTTCAAATATTATAGAATGCATAAAGAGAGTTTTTAGTTCTACTCTACATTTTGAATATTTATTGGGTCATACGACAATCAGAGAAATAGTCGCAGATACCTTGTGACGGTTCGCCTATAGTACAAAAGGTTTAATACCATATAAGTACATGGAAAAGAAACAGGGGTTCCTATGGATGACCGCTACGAAAACTGAGCTATTTAATATAAACAAACTTTAAAGTCAAGGTTCACAATAGCATACAGAGAAGACGTTACCATATATGAAATATTGACACAGAAAGGAAACTCCTTTGATGTGTTTCCAAAGTGTAGTGGATGTCACAAGAAAATTTAATAAATTAAACAAAAATATATTTTATATATATAACCAAATTATAGTATATCGTGTTTTAGGAACTGCGCAATAAAATGAATAAATAACTGGGATATAGATCTAGGAGGGACTGGATCGATGAAGGGGTTTGAGATCTTAGTGTATCATTATGGATTAAGTGTGTGAAAGGAGAGAATGGAAGACTGGAGAATCCGGTGAGCTTGTTCCATTTATTACTACGTAGTTAGATTTTGACTGTGATCGCAGGCAATGTCTATACTTAATATTTTTCCTAACAACTATTAAAATACGTATTTAGTCGAGTTCATATACCTTAGGTAATGCGTATATCTTTAAATGCAAACATATTTGAACAAAAATTTTACATCAATATAATTTACGTAATAAAATATACTTATGTTATTCCACTCATATACAAAATCCAATTATATGGTCGCTTGATAGAACTTCATCAATTTGATTCAATGTTCTAATTGTCCAGTTTTGGAAAATACTTATTGAATCAACTATTAAACTATTATAATACTTACTAGATTCATATCTAGTTACTATAAATTATTTATTTATTGAGGATAAATAGACTGAAGTGGCTGTGGTCTGGTCTCATTGCTGGGGAGGCAACCATTGATGAGACAGAGATGTTATTGAGTGGCGACTCTGTGTGTGCAAGTGCGGTGTGGGCTACCTCCATTGGTTGGAGTGACTGTTTTATGTGTGTTGTGGGAGGAGTTTGGGACCGTTTCTAGTGGCAGTCTGTGGGGAATTGCCTGTGTTCAGCCGTGGATTGATGATGATGATGGAATAGTTATATTTATTACACTATTACAGTGTTGGTTTGGAATACCTGCTCATGCTTAACGTTTTATGGTAAAGTGTTTTCATACCATTGCTCGGTCGATTGGACTAATGATTCTTTTGTATACTTTTAATTACCCATGATTACATGTGGGGATTTGTTTTACACCAGATGTACAAAGAAACAGCTTAACTGTTGCAAGTGATTTTATGTGAATGTAATATTATTGTGTTAGTAGATAAATTCATGTGATTGTGGGGTGTTTATGGTTAACAAGCCTGTATTGTTTAAGTAGATATTTTATCTTGATTTATTATAAACTTTAATATTGATTTTATTGTAGTGAGCGAGCTGACAATAACAACTCTTTGTATATTACTGCTTTTAATAATATCTAATTATGCTAATATTATAGGTGGATTTATTTCCTAATAGTAATAAAAGATCAAAAGATTCTCTGACTATAGTTACTCTTAACTAGGTATGAGGTATAGTATAAAATTAGTACTGAATGACAAGTGTGAGCTATGTATTTGACTCATATTTAGGAAGGAATTTGTCATAGCGATAAGGTTTGTATGTGTGTTGTTTGTTCATGTATATTGACTAGACAAGTTCAGACAGGGTTAATATTAGGGAATATTTATTGGATTTATATTTAGTGTACGGATTTTGAATTCTTCATGGGAATAGAATGGAGATATACAAGTAGTAAATATAATATTAGTATTTTATAAATTTAACTATTGAGTTAGATGTATGTGTTGGGCTGTATTCAAAGGGATATGACCTATTAATATCAAGTTAGGACAATTACTTTAAATATTAATAAAGCAAACACTAACACTGATTATTCACTTCTTTAATAAATTTACATTAGAGGTTAGAAATCAAATAGATAGCATATTGGGAAAATCTTCACCACACATGTATTTGAGGAATGTTCTTGATAATTAGTACTGTATGTATATATTATTGCAAGTACAATTGCAATAAGAATGTTAAACTTCTAATCTTCAGTTCATTCTTGAAATTGAGAGTTAGCTTTGCTACTGATATGAATATAAAACTGCAGCATTACTGGATACTATTAATTATTTCTGGTGTAAACCATGATTATTTATGTCACTGATAATTTAGTTATATATTACGGTTGATATATGATGATTTTATATTTAATTATATTAAACAAATACAAATAAACAAACTTGCTAGTATTTGTTACGTTGACAGTTGTGATAGATAATCAAAATTCAATTCCATACATCAATACGTCATTCAATATGTCATTGAAGTGACAGATGTCAAACAAAAGGGAGATGATACACTTTATGATTTCTATATCTATGTCTATAGAAAAATTTATACAATTTTAATTCTGTTATTTTATAATAACTGTAGGGGAAATATTGGAATTATTTATATGAGAAAATTTATTTAAATGATATAATAATTATTTAAAGACCTAATTTCTTAGGGATTTAATCATAATGATTTAAACACTAGAACACTTGTTTATCTGAGAAATCCTCTTAGTAAATAGGTTTTACTAAGACATTAAAAGGAAGTAGATATAGTATAACTGTAGTACAACTACAATAATTGTATGGGACTTACTGTCCTTTCTATACAAATATATATTTAATATATATCTTTCACATTATAATTATTCAATATACATCTACATAAATAGGACTTATTGTCCTTCCTGTATACCTATATATAATAATTGACCTGGCACTTTAATGTGTAATTTATCAGATCACTACCTATGACAACAACCAATTAGGACTTATAGTCCTCTCTATAAAGTTACATAATTATTTAATCTGATTATTTCACTATGTGATTAATCAAACCTCTACAAATATTATCAAAAGATCTCTATTTCTCTCAACACAATAATAGCTTGTTGGACTTAGTGTCCTCAAACTTATAGAAAACCCAACTGGTTATTTCACGAGACGTTGTTAACTTGTGATTAATCAGTGTCTTTTAGAGGACTAATGGTTCCTTTAGATATATCTCTCTAAATAAATAATTGGTTAATTCACAATGTGGTTAATCAACAATAATAATAAAAATAATTGACTGGACTTATAGTTCATTCAATAGCACTCATTACTTTTAGTAGCTCTCGACCTATGGGTTGGACTACTCGTTCTTAGGCTCCGGCCTAATCAACAGATTTAACTTGAACCTTGAGTATTCTTGGTATTAAGTAAATAATATTAAATTGACAATGCTATGTTATGATATAGCAATTATCAACATTATATGGCTTGGCCAATTCCAAGGTGTGGAAGGTATCCCCTATCACACAAATCTTCATCTCTATCGGACTGTCTTCACAGGTGATCTCTAATTACATAACATTATAGGGCCGAAGGGTTATGTCCCATCAAAGTAGGTTCTGGTGTCTGGGTGATCCCGCTTCTCAGTCTGATCTCTTATAGTCACATTATGAGCCGAAGGGAAACCCCCATTGAGTAAGCTCGTGACAGGGTGATGCTGGGAAACAGTTTCGTACTGTTAGTGGGTGATCTCTAATGTCTCCATATAGGACTGAAAGGGTCATCGCCCATGAGTAAGCTCTCGTGTCGGAGTGATCCTGGGATTTCAGTTCCGATTCTTTTGCCTCTGGCAAACACTAATTTATACTGGAAGCATCGTGGGGCTGGTGGAGCCACTGTAATGTTGAAGTAAATGTACTTATGTTTGGTTTGGAACTGAGAATACTCTTCCCTTACTACCATCAGAGTGCATTAATAAATAGTAATACCCTTCCCTACCTTTCAGGAGGAAGAGTTATAGATAGTTGGAAAGTCTTCCACTGGTCCGGGCGTGTGAGGGGCCCGACCGCTCCCCCATTTTTTTTATTATTACAATTATTCTGTAATTTACTATTAAATTAACATAACTTCTAGTTACATGAATTATGAGTATAGTTCATTAATTAGTCTTAATCCTTAAAGATTTATCAATCATCTTCATTATTTAACTCCTATCATATACCAATTAAAGAACCTTTTGGTTAATACACACACAACGGGTCCTACATTACTAGACGATCACACATTTATTTATCTGGCCAGATGATCAAGTGTTTTACTATAAGATCTGTTCAATATTATGTGTTTATTGTAAGGATTTATATGATTCATAGGGTGTTTGGGGTGTATAATGCAACTTAGGTATGGGGTTATATTAAGTGTGTTAGGCCATTCTTTAGGGTAGATTTTCATTAGATTTTCATGGGTTTTCATTAGGGTAGACGTTCGTAGGCTTTTCTTAGGTTTTGTAGGTTTTCCATGTGTAGGTTAGTTTAGAGGGTAGTTATTTTATGAAGGGATGAAAAAGGGGGGGGGACCATCATAACCTGCAAGAAGTTACTTCATTATTTACAGCCAATTTATATGCCAGCTGAGATAAATGAAGAAAAATGGAGAGAGAGATTGCTGGAATTTTTTTTACCAAAACAAATTTTCCAAATTGTGTTAGGGCTATTGATGGCAAATTGGTGAGGATTAAAAATCCCGATGGCGCTGATTCAGAATTTTACAGCTATAAAAACTTCTACGCAAAGATTTTGCTAACAGTGTGTGATGCTGACTATAAATTTATTGCGGTGGATTTCGGAGCTCATGGTGCTAATAGTGACTCCGGTGTTTTGAGAAATTCAAGATTTGGCCAGAAATTAATAAACAACAATTAAATATCCCTGGGCCAGATAAATTGCCGCATGGTGAAAATGGCCAAAATATGCCGTTGTCTTTGTTGGAGACGAAGCATTTGCTCTCTCAATGCAAATTCTCAGACCATATCCACGGAGAAATTTGAATATAAAAAAAAATTACAATTACAGGTTAACTCGCGCACGTCGATAATAGAATGTGCATTTGGCATTTTATGCAAAAAATGGCGAATATTACACCGTGCAATTGACATCAACTCCACATTTTGTAACGATGTAATAATGGCATGTTGTCTGTTGCATAATTTTGTCATAAAAAATAATGCGAATAATAATGATGAAAGTAAAGAATATGACTGTTCTTTACAAACTTCAACCAGAGTACGAAGCAATACTAATGGTTTAAACACAAGAGACTATTTTGCAAGCTACTTCACATCTCCATTAGGCTCTGTTCCGTGGCAGTATGATCGTATATAATTCAATATAATATTCATCAAATTATCTATGTTATTTTGAAATTATAATTTATTAAATGTTGAAGGATAAATAATTATGCTAAATAATACGTGTTAGAATGTGTTTTTGGTCATTGAAACAAATAAATATTGCTAATCGACTACTGAAGCTAACTAGAATAACTACCACTGCAGAAAATTATTCATATAATATATTTAATAAATGTTATACACGTCATGAATAATATGTATGATATAAGTTTTTTAAAGCGTTTTCCCTACACCCTATAAACTAAGATGAAAAAAAATTATTGCTGTTCTCCTAATTTTTATTAATAATTATTATTTCCCATTAATAACATTGATTAAAGTGATTTTTACAAAATAATAATAATTCATAGTGAATATTTATCCATTTTAAAAGTAAATGAATGTAATTATATGTAAAAATAAATAAAAGTAGTAAATTAAAAGTTACTTACCTTTTTCTCGGAGCGTAAAGTTTATATATATATTCTTTAGGATTTCATTAAACCTTACCATTTCCAACCTGGGTAATTGTAGCTTCGCTGGTTTGTTATTAGATTCTTTTTGATTAGTCTTATTCATATCTTTATTAAAATTTTCAGCCATTTGCTCGAAACGCGTATCTAGAAGCAGCCATCTTGTTTTGTATTTTTCAGCTTCTTCATATTCTTTCTCGAGCGTATTTTCTGAAAAGTTCGGATCTATCAGTATTAACGACTGTATTTCTTTATCAATATTATTTAAATTTGCCCATATATCATTCATTTTTCTCCAACAGGCCTTTAAATCAGTCATTTTTATTACTGGCCCGTCCATAATGGCTTTCCAATGACAACTCTATATTTTAAATCATCTACACTTCAAACTGGCCATCTGTAAACTATTAGAAGTTTACAGATGGCCAGTTTGAAGTTTAACAATCACAATAAATTTCTTGACATATTTATTATAATATAAAATTAAATTGAACTAATGACTTTTTATCTACACTAATATTATAATGATTTGTATTTTTATATATTGGTAACAAATAAAGTCAAAAACTACTGAACTAATTTAAAAAATTCTTTCACCATTACGAGTTGTCGCATTTATCATTAAAATAATAACAACAAAATGCGGCAAAAATAACTTATTTATTATAAAGCACTTAAAAATTTAATTAAATTTAATATTAGTAAAAATAGTTAATGTAAATAATATAATAAGTACAAATAAAAGCTACTAAAGTAAAAAATTAGAAAAAGTAAGTCAGGGTGCGGGTAAATTCTAAGGCCATAAAACGTAAAAAAAAAGATCATCCATCCCGGTTCCAGAAAACCCCACTCTCCTCGGTCTCCAGTATTCGTCCAAGTAATATCTGGTCTTCACTATGGCATAGGCACGATTCGTTCTTCAGGCCACAGGCGGGTATTGTATATCCAATAAATAATCTGAGGGGTTTAGGAACTTGGTAATCCTAGGGGTGTTCCCAGTATGTGATCACTTTAAATATATATGTATTTATATATTATTTATGTACACTTTATTGCACCATTTATAAAATAGTAAACACATTTAACTGTAATAAGAAATGATACAAAAGGCGGCCTTATCGCTAAGCAATCTCTTCCAGACAACCTTTGGGTAGAGGACATTGAGAAAACAAAGAAAAATAAAGAGTAGGTGGCGCACTATTATATTAGTACTATTATATATAAACAAATATATACAAAGATATATACATAAACAAATACATACATAAACAAATACATACATAAACATACACAAACTTAAAAGTACATATACAACAGGAGAGAGTGACACTGGAAGATGAAGATAGAATATGGGAAAAAATAGTTACTTAAAGGGAGAGATAATGGGCTTTAACAGAGGTTTTGAAACTAGCTTAAATATTATTGTATAAGTAGAGAAATTGTTGCACGATTTATTCTAGACAAGTAGATACGTTAATGGTGCAACAGACAAAACAACGTGTAGATGCACGTAAGACAGTCGCAGGTATCCGTGAGAAGTAAATATGAGGCGAGGGGCAGTAACTGACCGCCGACAGGTTATGGGCGCTGGAACGTGTAGGTACTTAATATTCTAATATAGGGGCGAGCACAATATTTATAAGGTATATGTATTCGTATGTATTTGTAGATAGTAAATTTTATTATTTGATAGTACTATTTTTAACATAGTGAAATGGCTACGTTACAGAGTAGAATGCCACATTATCCTTATGTAACATAGTCTGTAGACTATTCGAAACTTATCTATCCATGTGAAGCTGCGACGGATAACTAGTTACAAATATAGATCAATTTAGTTTTATTATAAGAGCATTATTATCACAATCAATTGGTACTTATTTTACCTATATATAATTATTTTGACATTTCTATAACAATTTACAATTAAATCACTAATGTATATTATTTCAGGTTACACACATAAACATAGATATGACTCCATATATACGAGTACCAACAATTTTGTCTCAATTAGTAATCAACACATAATAAAACACAATATTTGACAACACAACTTGCGATAGATTTTGCTAATTTTTCCTGCTTCCTGCTGCTTTTTTGTCTTTTATTATTTAGTTTCTTTTTGATTTGATCTTGTTTCTTTTTTATACAGTCTTGCATTTGATTTTTGTACGGAGATGAAGTAAGCAATGTCGCCTTAATAGCCTTTCTGCCTCGGTTAGTAGTTTTCCTAGGTGCTAATTGTGGTAGCGGAGACAATTTAAATGGCGTTATAAAGTCTCTTGAAGTCGATGGATATGGTGACCTTGTAATGGGAGCTGCAACTTGTTCAAAACATACAGGCGGTGTTTTATTCTCGTCTCTTGAAACAGAGGTTAAATCAGTCGCCATCGCATTACTCATAGCAGGTTCATTTATGGTGGGTGTCATGTCAACAGATTCATTTTTTATAGCAGGAGGAGCATAAGGAGTAGCAGATGAAATGGTTGGCTCTGGTGTAATATTTTCTTGATTGGCGGGTATATATTCTTGCTCATTATCTATATCAATAAAATCGTGTTCTTTAAAAACATTCCTGTTAACAGGATATAACCCTGCAGCACGAAAACCACTGACAGCTATCTCATCGCTTTGAGTACGTAGATATGCAGGTCCAAATACTTTCATCATTTCATATTGGCCTAGTGGGCGTGAGTTGTTCCTCACCCATGATCTTATTTCATCAGAAACATATTTTTTTAGTGGTCCCATGAATGACTTATCCAGTGGTTGTATTTTGTGGCTGGAATGTGGGAGAATCGAGAGTAAATGGACGTGATTTTTTCTTTGGAAGATCTATCAATTCAAGATTTCTTGTATGACTTGTGTGGCCATCTAGAATAAGCAATACCGGAGATTCTTCAGTGGGTTTTACGTGTTGGATAAAATGTTGAAACCACTTTGTAAATAAGTTTGTTTGGATCCAACCTGAAGGGTGACATTCATATATGGCATCAGGAGGCGCACCTTTCATTAAAAGCGGATGGCTTCTTTTTCTTGGAAATATAATCATAGGTGGAACGAATAATCCTCCTGCACTCATACTTACGGTTGAAAACCCAGTAAGATCATGGGTAAGAGGAATAGACCTCTCAGGTCTCACGAGGTGACCAAATACATCGGCGCCTAATAACACTTCAATAAGCCCAGGTTTATAAAATAAAGGGTCCGCTATAGGGAGACGACTAACACTAGAAACGATAGATCTGGGCAACTCAATCTCAAGATGGGGACAAGCGATCACAACAACAACTACGGCCTGGGTTGTTATCTTAGGAAAGAAATTATAAACAGGTTTAAAGGTAAGGAGACAGAACCGCGGGAATGTACAGATTGAATGTTACCAATGCCGCGAATAGGAACACAATTAGAAGAAAGGACGGCATTCAATCTCTCAACAGCTAAGGAGGTTGTAAGCAAACAACCCTGTGCACCTATACCACATAAAGCACGGGCTTCAACAAAATATCCGTAGGCTGTTTTCACATGAATTATAGCTGTAGGTTCTTTTAACTAGGGAATTGGGTGAAATAGTCATCTCAGGGATAGGAGTATGCGGGGATATAGGGTCTAGTTATTGGGGGGAATTGTGTCCATGACTATTACACAGGACGATGTGGGAGGTCACGTGACTTATAATATGTATCCCTGGGAGGAACTGAGGGGGAAGGAGAAGTATAACGACAATCTTGTCGAGAACGGGTAGGATGAAGAGTGGGGCGCGGCGGAGACGGTGATTTGCGAGAAGGAACTGCTCTAGGCCTATGAGGAGAAGAGGAGAGTCCATGGGAATGATCATTACGGTAGTGGTGGCCTCCGCCCGTACGAGGAGGTGAAACACGATGTGCACCGTGCACAAGAGTATCACGGAAGCTCACATTATTCCGGTTGATGGTTTTAGAAAACACAGGATCCTGAGGATTATTAAAACACAATAGGGTATGATGCGAGGACCGAGCACAAACAGCACATCTATAGTCACGTTGACAATTCGCTATCGAATGTTTCTCTAAGCATTTATAGCACAGGCCAGCCGATTTAATTAAATTCGATCTGTCACGTGGATTCAAATCACGAAATTGGGGACATTCACGTACGTAATGAGAACTTTATCACACATGTGACATTTCTTATAGGAGAATTATTTCTACTTTCTTCTTCTAACAATTCAATTAACTGTAAGTCATCTTTGTGTCTTAACTTGGCTCCAATTAATAAATTAAATAGTGATGTATTAATTGATCTCTGATATATACTATTAACCCTTAAATGCATGATTTTTCCTTTTTAAATACAATAAATTGTAACAGATAGATAATTAAACATAGATTGAGGGAAAAATAAAGAAAAAAATATTTTTTTCTCAATAATATATTTTTTATTCAAAAAACTTACTGATGTAGATCTACATCAGTATGCATTACAGTTACTATTAATAATGTACCCGAAGTAATATTATATGAAACGAGTTTTCGAATTAGGCTTAGTGCAGTGAATGAAAATCTTTGAAACAGTTATTTCTCTGATTTAGACACAACGGTACATTACATTTGGTACACGACCATTGCGTGGTGCCCTTACAATTGGGCATTTTGCACCGTAATCGATTGGCAAATACAGGCCAATGTTCGAATCCATCTACGCGCACATCTTTTGACGGGAGCGGATGTTGCGGACCCTTTTGCTTTTTTATTAGAAGCTCGCATTCTAGAGAGGAAGCACTAGGGCGCCCTCTTTTACTACCACCAGACATACCTATGTTACACAGTGCGTCAGCCAAACAATTACGAAACTCCCCAAGATTAGGCAGTTGCTTTTTTGAGACACCTTTAGCAATTAGATTTTTTTTCATAAGCACCCATGAGTTGATTGTAGTGAGGTCCAGTAGATGATAAAACAAGCGTAAGTACCATTTTCGACTCTTTATTCGAATCCGATAGCGTCCTAAAAAGCTATCCATTAGATCGACTCCGCCCATATGCATATTGTACTCTTGCACAATTTTGGGACAAGGGATCTCAATTTTTTGTTTAGCCTTCTTATCGTATCTTGATACTTTTCCAACAGGCTCGGCGCCAACGTAAGTCGATAAAAGAGTGACGACTTTATTATCTTTCCACGCAGTGGCCGAAAAGTCTACTCCATCTGAATGGGAAACGCGTTCCTCATATGTACCTCTTGGAATAGATGTTTTCATAAGTTCCTTTTTGTCAGGGAGTCGACAATTCGGTAGCCTGTTTTGCTGAATAGTTCCGACACATTGTATACCCTGTTTATTCAAATAATTTACCAATGGCAGGGATGTGTAAAAATTATCGAAGAATACAATATGATTGTTCATCCTTGGTATAACTCTCGCCAAACGTATAACGACGTTGTTTGTTATTCCGAGATCAGGTTCATCGGCTGGTTTTTCTTTTTTTTCTTCTTGTCCAAAATAGACCTCAAATCTGTAAGCATATCCCATAAGATTACAGAGAACAAAAAGCTTATAACCCCACTTGTGAGGCTTATTTGGTAAATATTGCTTTATGAAATGTGCAATTTTAGTTGAACACATCTGCTCATCTATCGAAAGCCGTTGGTCTATTGCAACTGATGAAAATGTCGTATTTAGCTGTTCTATCACAGGCCGAATCTTATGAAGGCGATCGTGATCGGAATGGTCTCGCGGAAGATGTTTATTATTATCGTTGAAATGTAAGTAGCTCCTAATCATCTCAAACCGATTCACCGGCATTACGCTCTTTACAGGATCGTACCCAAACTTGGAATGCCAGTATGAGCGTGCACTAGGGAAATGCTCCACTGACATAAACAAAAGAATTCCTATGAATTTTTTTAACTCCCCAACAGTAGTAGTGAAAGATATTGACGGGTGTTTTTGTACTGCATATAAGTTGGTTTCATCAACAATTTTTTGAAGAAAGTCAGGTGTGAAGTAGTGCAAAAAACATTTATATGGTGTATCTAGTTCAGTAATAGCAGGGCCTGTTGTGCTTGGTTGGTGAATTATTTTCGATTCGTCATACAACAAACTGTCTTTTTTCCAAAGGAGTTTCCTTTTATCAAACTCCACATGATGTTCATGATCTTCTTGCATGGATCCAGGAAAATCTTGAATTAGTGATTGATCACTGGGGGCAGCTTCATGGTCCTCTGCATCCTCATCTTTCAACTCTTGGATTAGTTCTCTTGCATTACTGACAAAAGATTCTTCATCGTCACTTTCATCTTCCAAGCCATCCTCAGAAATATTTCCATCTTCTAATGCCGCCAGAAGTTGTTCTATATCTCTATCTGCGACTTTACGGGACATTCTGTAAAATAATTATAAAATTCGTATGAATAAATTACGTATCTATAACAAATAAGCCAAAAATAAAATAATATATTATACCTACAGTAAAACTATTTTCACCCGATTTTGCATACTGATGTATTTATACATCACAACTATATTGCTGAAATTTACTAAAAACTGTTATTGTATTCTAAAAAAAATAATGTAATGTGTTCTGCTTACCTTTATCCTCTCGTAAAGCAATTTTAGCACGTAATAATACTATTTAGTATCCCCTAAAATGAAATTACAAATTTACCGCCAAGGAGTGTATTTGAAAGCGTGGCGCCAAGCTGTCAAATTACGAAAATTCAAAAAGTTATTTGACATATCATGAAAGCTTGCGTTCAAAAACTAAGATAGATATTTTTAGCACCTATTAAAAGTAAAAAATACTGCGTTTGAGTTACCGTTTAGAAATTATGTGAGGAAGAAAACACTGATGTATATATACATCATTATGTATTTAAGGGTTAATAGCCCTTTGCACCCTGCTTACATATTTGTACCAGTGTGTAGGTTCTTCAATACACATCTTGGTTAACACTGAAATAATAATCCTGTACATACGTTCAACCTGTCCATTGCCCCTGGGTATACCTGTAGTTACTGTGTGGTGACGGATACTTTCTTCATGATAATAATTTTGAAATTCCTTTCCCGTAAAAGCTGTTCCTTTATCTGTAATAATTTCAATTCATTTGTTCATTTAATTCATGCAGAGGAAGCATTTTCTTTCTTGTATTTCTAACGCTCACTTCCTGATATACGCTATTTTTATACCAGGTTTTAACTAAAAATTAAAAAGATGTATCTTCTTTCACCATTATCGCCTTTAGGTCATTCCGTAAAACAATACTCCCGTGTTCACTTTCAATAAAGTTAACACGCAAATCTCCTTAAGGTTTTTTCAAGTCTAAAAATGACTCAGACGTTACTTCATGTGGTGAGAATGTCTTGCTAAACTTCTTTGCATTTTTAATTATGGTTACACATTGGTGAGGGGAATATATTGGACAGAAGTTTAGATTTTTTTTCTTTTCTATGAATGTTATCACCCTCGTTTAGTGTATGACTTTTTAGTAAAAATTTTATGAGTGATAAATTTAATATTAAGATGAGAGAGCATACAGGTAAAGTGCGCTACTATAAATTTATTTTTAACCGTGTAGGTTCCGATATAGAATAGGAAGGGGCCACCCCTTTTTTTACCGTGGGTGTCGTAAAAGACGACTTAGCGAGCTAATAGTGGAAGGATGGGCCGTAGCATCCCTCTTAAAATATCACCAAAGGCCTAATTGTGGTTGCCAACCCGCCTGCCAAGGATGACAACTACTGACAAAACCACCCCTTATGGGGGAGGCTATGTTCAGCTGTGGCCAAGTTACATACATTTACCTTTTTGGATAATAATCAGTCTTTTAGTTATCTGTCTTTCAGGTATTACTAACAAAACATGCAAAAAAGTTCCCCTTAGCTGGTCAAAATCACGTCCTTTATAAATTTTCCTTTCGCTCTCATTACCCCGCACATCGAGCAATGAGAGCTAAGAAACCTCCATATGTGTAATGAGAGCCATTACATAGTACTAAATCAAATTAAACTTATTTTTATCCACACAAAAATGTAATTCTTCTTTATACATATTAATAATATTACTTGGATTGAACACTAACAAGCACATCTTAATTATTTTATGATATTTTAAATAAAAGGTCATATTAAACGATAAGCGAGTTTTTGGAGTAAGTTTGTTTCAAATAAACCAATGTAATGATAATTATCCTATTTTTTAGAATACATATTTTGAATAAAAACTTTCATTTTGAGCCAGTCTTTATTTTGTAACAGTTCTGGGTATTGTCCTTAAAAAGTTTCGCATTCTAATCTTTTGGAAGGTATTTTATTTTATATATGGCTTTTAAAAAATTTGGTAACAACTTTCTTTTGTTCCATAGACCAGGGTACTAAGTTTCTCTTTTTCGCTTTTTCAATTCTTTTATCTGTTATTGTCATCATCTGGTGATTAGGTTCAGATATTTTATTTTTAATCCAAAGTCCAGGTTGTACACAAGAATTTGCAACTGACAATTGTGGTGTGGGTAAATCAAACTTCTTCCTGCAACTCTTCATTTGGATCTAAATCCAGCTATCCATCCAGCTTCCATAAGTATTAGAAGTTTTGAAATTTTAGCAGTTTGATACACATCATCTGGCAATTCATACGATTTATTATGAACTTCATTAGTATGACCCATGAATGCAGCTAATTATTCCAGATCATTTTCAAACATGCTAAATATTTGTGATGCGTCGCTGAATGTTTTCTTAGTCTCGTGGAAGAAATTGCTTTCGGATTTTTTGCTCCAGATAATCTCGAGTACCTTTTCAAAAGCATATATCGAGTTCTCAAAACCTGTATCTGTATAACAGTAATTTATTTGTTGTAGAAACAAATTTATCCCTTATTGTAAGCAAAAGTTTTATATCATCTTGAACTTCTTTATTAAATAACACGGGAACCCCACGTCCTCGTTTGCCTCTAACAACAATTCGTTTAAATGTTTTTACTAGAACTCGCTCAGATGCACATAGCGTCCGATCGAATTCTTCATATTTTTCAGAAGTATTTGGGTCATTTTCCAAGTAATCATGCAATGTAATTCTTTGAAGTTTCCCAGGTTTGCGCAGATTCAGTAGCAAAACTCAGCAATATATTGTCTCTAATAATTGTATGTATACCCCAAGGTGATAAGACCCTTCCTTCTGGAGACCTATTCAGTCTTCGTTGCTTCGTCTTTGCCCTAGTTGGTATAGTGTCTGTAAAAAAGAAGATAAAGGTTTTTTACGTTTTCTTCTATTCTTCCACATGCTCACAATATATACTTTCTTTTTAAATAAATAATTCAAATACATACAAATTAATTCAGAGAAAATATAAATATTTTTTTTAAAGAGTGCCTTATCGTTGACAGGCAATATAGCGCGAAATATCATTACAGTATCACTAACTTATCTGTGAACTAATGGGTGCCGCTATCGTCGTTTCAGTGTTGCTAATTAATTCAAATGTGCATAAAAGTCGACACATTTTTATTTATATTATTTAGTTTACATTTTCGATAAATTATAACAACACATTAAAACTGCTGTGTGACATAGATATATATATATATATATATATATATATATATATATATATATATAATGTTATGTATCTACTGCTATAGCCTTTTAACAAGGAGGTTTCAATCGTTTAAATTAAAACCTTCTTGTTAAAAGACCCATCTAGATATTAGTGGTAAGCCTAGTTAGGAGATGTAAGTAAAAGAAAAATTTTTTTCTGGAAGATTCGAATTCAGCCTCGACATCTAATTTTTGAGCAATTTTCATGGCAACATTTACAATTTCGTCAAAACTTGCGTCGTTTCTAATTTTTATCAAAAACTTCTTTAACTCGGTTTAAGCATCTAAAGCAACTTGCATATTCATATCGATGGTCTGTAGAATTTTACTCACAAAATTTACTTTTATCAATATTATATGCCATATATTTAGTGAATAAATGAATGGAAAGGAGCATATTTTTTCTGCTAGACATTCAGCGTCATATTTTGCCTTCTGGTCATATGATATACCATTTGATATTTCATATAAGGCATCATAAATTTCTGGCAAATTTGTAAACAGCGGCTTGATAGCATTTATTCTGCTTGACCATCTTGTTTCAGACAATGGTTTTAAGGTCAGATTTATGACATATTTTTTTAATAAATCCCATCTTTTGGTAGAGAATGAAAAATATTTATATAATTGTTGCACAATACTAAAAAATCCAGTTGTATGATGATTGAGATTAGTTGCGTCGTTTACTATTAAATTTAAACTATGGCTAGCGCATGGTACATGTTTACAGTTACTATTACACAAGACAAGATATATATAAAAATAAACTATTAGGAGTACAAATAAGTTTCCGCCGTTTTTTAACACAAATTAAATATTTATTATAGAAGAACGGTAATATAGATTTATATAAAATATTGCCCATCACTTGCAACCACTTTTTCCCATCTCTCAGGCAGCATTCGAATTCCACGTCTGAAGAACTCCTTGTCTTTTGAGGCTATCCACGAATCAACCCAATTTTTGGTATCCTCATAAGATGTAAACCGCTGCGTCGTCAGAGCATGTGCCATGGACCGAAACAGGTGATAATCGGACGGTGCAATGTCTGGTGAATACGGCGGGTGGGGTAACACTTCCCAATCAAGTGTTTCCAAGTACTTTTTTACGGGAGCCGCAACATGTGGACGAGCATTGTCATGCAGAAGAATAATTTTTTCGTGTCTAGTATTGAGGGCGTTTTTCTTTCAGAGCTCGGCTCAATCTCATCAATTGTGTTCGATAGAGGGCTCCAGTAATTGTTTCGCTCGGATTAAGCAACTCATAATACACTACACCTAGCTGATCCCACCAAATACACAGCATAAGTTTTTTTCCGTGAATATTCGGTTTTGCTGTTGATGTTGACGCGTGGCCAGGTAATCCCCATGATTTTTTTCTTTTTGGATTGTCATAATGTATCCACTTCTCATCACCAGTTACGATACGATGTAAAAAACCCTTTTTTTTATGTCTAGCTAGCAGCATTTCACTTAAGCATAATCGGCGTTCAATATCTCTCGGCTTTAATTCGTACGGAACCCAATTTCCTTGTTTATGAATCATTCCTAATGATTTTAAACGATGTGAGACTGCTTGCTGAGTGACTTCTAATGTTAGAGCAAGTTCTTTTTGTGTTTGAGATGAATCCTCCTCCAATAATTCCTCCAATTCTGCATCCTCGTAAATTTTTGGCCTTCCACTGCGATCTTTGTCTTCTACGTCGAAATCACCGTTTTTAAACTTTTGAAACCACTCTCGACACGTTCTCTCACTCAAAGCACCCTCACCATATGCTTCTACGAGCAATTGATGCGCCTTAGCAGCAGATTTCTTTAAATTAAAGAAGTAAATTAATATTTCCCGCAAATGACGCTTATTTGGCTCAAATTTTGACATTTTCAAGTTATAAAAATTATATTTTACCAATATCAAATCAATAATATTAATAGGTTATGTTGGTCTTGAATGTCGAAACTATTTTTTAAGCCGGTTATCATCTGCGAAAGCTAACCGAAACTCCGTGCCGCGCCATCCACAATAAAACGGCGGAAACTTATTTGTACTCCTAATATATAATCCACAATTTTTCACTTTTCTCGAAAATTTTTTGTGCACTGTGTTCGTCTTTTTATTGCGCGTCTTTTGACACTACGCACGACTATATTCTCAAAAATTTTCCGCACACTTTGATTTTTGGTGTTTTTTACGGCCAGGAGCGCTCTTTTTTAGAGATGTTAAGAGATATATCCATATCAGTAGCCAAGCTAACTCTCAAATTCAAGAATGAACTGAAAACCAAGGAAGTTTACCATACTTATTACAATTATACTTGCAATAACATATACATATAAATAATACTAATCATCAAGAACATTCCTCAAATACATGTGTAATGAAGAGTTTCCTAATATGCTATCTATTTGATTTCCAACCTCTAAAGTAAATTTATTAAAGAAGTGAATAATCAGTGTTAGTATTTGCTTTATTATTATCTAAAGTAATTATCCTAACCTGATATTAATAAGATCATATCCCCTTGAATACAGCCCAACACATACATCTAACTCAATAATTAAATTTGTAAGATACTAATATTATATTTGACCACTTGTATATCTCCATTCAACTCCCACAAAGTATTCAAAATATGTATATTAAATATAAATCTAATAAAGATTTACTAATATTAACCCTGTCCGAATTTGTCTAGTCAAAATAACATGAACAAACAACACACATACAAATCTTATCACCATGACAACTTCCTTCCTAAATATGAGTAAAATACATCTCTCACATTTGTCATTCAGTACAGATTTTATACTGAACCTCATACCTAGTTAAAAGTACTATCATCAGAGAATCTTTTGATACTTTTATTACCATTAGAAACTAAATCCACACTTATAATATTAACATAATTAAATATTATTAAAAACCAGTAATATACAAAGAGTTGTTATTATCAGCTTGCTTACTATAATAAAATTTATAATAAAGGAAGACACAAAATGTCTGCTTAAAAGTAATATGGGCTTGTTTACCATAAATACCCCACAGTCACATTTACATAAACTTATCTACTAACGCAATTATTAATGTATTAAAAGTATTACATCCACATAAGATCACTAGCAACAGTAAAGCTGTTTCCTTGTACACCTGGTGTAAACAAATCTCCACATGTAATCATAAATATTGCCCATGTTACTCAGGGTGAATGTAGCTTTCTGAAGGTGAAAAAATTTTTGAAATCGGAAAAGTAGTTTTTGAGTTTATTTATTACAAATATACACACACAAAATACAAATCTTTTCTCTTTATAATATTAGTATAGATGTAGATGTAGATAAATCCTTTTTTTATTAGTCATCATTTGCAATATAGATTTTCATAGGTGCATCTAAATTTTGTATATTTGTCATATCTGTCGCTGATCAGATGGTGCGTACAACCTGAGTCGATTACTCATTTGATGTTATTTTCATGATATATCTCAGCTTTCAACAGCTTTGCTTTTACGAAATCCAATTTTACTTCAGTTGTCATACTGGCCATATCTTTGTTACATTCAATAATTACGGTATCATATTTTTTGTCAAATTCGGTCAATAAACATGCTATTTTATCTCTTTCGTAGAGTATTTCCTGCGTACATTCTAATTCTAGTACTAAATTATCAAATTTATGAAAGTAATCTTCAAGTTTCTCATTAACATTTTGTTTTAGAGTTAGTAGTCTACCGCGTAAGTGTATAATAGTGATTACACTTTTTCGTTGAAACATATCTTTTAGAACTTCTATCATGCACTTCGCTGTAAAGTTTATTTTGTTTGGTAAACTTTGTGTTGTGATTCCAAGAACAAGAACTTTAAGTGGAGAGGACTAAGTGGTTTTACGATCTAGCGATACACATAGGTACTGATAGATGCAGGTGGATCATTACTCAAATCCTTGTTCGGAACATTAGATTCGAAGGACGCTATTAAATTCTCAGAAGCTATCGATGATGTACAGTCAGACGAAAAACAATTAGCTCATTTAATAAAAGAAAATATTCATGTTATAAAGTCTACAGTATCTACCTTTAATGACACATTGTACAAAGTCACTGAAAACGAAAATAGGTTAAATAAAAATTTTGATATTATTAACAAAATGTTCGAACAAATTACAAATTCTAATGATAAGCTAGAAATAAAAACCCACTTAAATTCTACGTTAAATTGCTTTAAAAGCATAATTATTACATTGTCGTTCGATATAGAAGATATTAATAACGCAATACTATTTAGCAAAATGAATATTCTGCATCCGACTGTACTAAGTCCACATCATATGTATAATGAGCTCGAACGCAATACAAATAACTTGCCTAAGCATTGCGAACTCCCTGTATCCTTATTACTACAAAATATACATGATATCATAGATGCATCTAAACTAGCTTGTTATTATCATAACAGTAGAATTATTGTAGTTATAAAAATAACGCTCGTCCTTCCTCAGCTTTATAATCTTTACCATGTAATACCGATTCCAGTGCCGTATGATATCTCAAAACCTGACAACTATGCGCTAATCGCGCCAACTGCTCGTTATGTGACAATAACAGCTGATCATTTGTTTTATTCATTTGTTGACGATGTTTCCAAGTGTAAGCTAATAAGTGATAAATATTATGTGTGTGATTTAAACAACGTGTTTTCTACTATTGCGCAGCCAATGTGCGAAATAGTGTTGATAACGGAAGTAGTGAGTAAATTGCCAAACTCTTATGAAGTGAAACTTTTAAAGGGTAACATAGACACGTTTCATAGAATAAGTGACAATCGATGGATCTATGTCCAATCGGAACCCGGGAAATGCCACATTGCCTGTGACAATAATTCCAATAATTATAATGAATTACTGCTTGGTATAAGTATATTCAAGTTAGAAGAAAATTGTAAAGCATTTTTCAAAACTCTTCAGTTTATGTATAAGAATAGCATAAGGTTAAATGTAAGCGCTACTACTGAAATTTCAAATTTCAACCTCATCGAAGATGACTGTTGCGAAGAGAATAAACTAAATAAAACCTTATCGAAATTGCCTTTCGTAAAATTAAATAATGTTCATAATTTCGACTCGTTTTTGTATGCTAGTGTTCATCTAGACAGTTTCGAAAAGGAATTAGACAAGTTAGAAAATCTTACACATTTCCAAAAATATAGTGTTCAATATATATCTGTAAGTTATGTTGTTTAAGTTATATTTCTATTACATCTATTATCATTCTATTATATAAGAGTAGAAAATTTATGTGTAAACGAGATTCGTTACGTTATTTTGTTCAAATATTTAATAACTGTAGCAATAAACAGTCTGGTTCTAAACAACCTATACAAGTTGTAAGCACTATTGATAAAGCAAATAAAATAGCCGACTCTTCAGATACCGAAGAACTCCAAAAAGAAGAAGAAGAGATCCAGCATCCAACTCCATCCCAGTATCAGAATTAAATAAAAACAACATTATATTTAGTTAAATAGTTAGATATTATAGAATCACTGGGTCACTGGTTCAGCTTAATTTTACTATTTGTCTATTCTTAGTATTCACTTACTTCTAATAATTTTGAATGTAACTCTTGCATAAATAATAGTTTAGTTATTACCAACTGTTAATTACACTAGTTCATTTAGTTTTCTATTTATGTTTTATTACGAATGTTTTAACTATGTTTAAACTTTAACTTTGCTACGTTGTTATATAGCCGTGGCTATGTACAATATACGAATATAAAAGTGCTGAACTGCATTTTCGAAACAGTCAACGGTTAACAATAATGTATGCGTCATACCATCCATTTCCAGCGATTTTTCGATATTTTTTAATTCAGACCGGATTTGAACCTCAGACGAACAAGACGCTTTACAAATTTTTATAATAAAGACTCGTGTTAAATAAAATAATTTTCTTTTTAAAAAGTCTCATCTGACCTACCCCGTAACAGTACCTATTGAATACAAAAAGTTAACATGTTGAGTATCAGTAAGTTTAGTGCATTCAACATTTGTGTTTTGAAAGAAGTGGAAGAAAAAATGAAGTTATAATACACATAATTTAATGTATTTTTATATTTACAGAAAATGTTGTATTTCTAAGTGGTAAATTTTTTTTAGTCCTATTGGACGGTCTGCACATCCCTCTCGAGCCCAAATAGAAACTCTATTAGCCTTTCTGGAGGGAAATCCCAGCCTGGCTAAGGAGTTTTCCAAAGTACCTAGTGCTCGAGATGCGACAAGAAAGAAATGGGAGAGATTGACGATGACGTTGAATAGTATAGGAGGAAGTGTGAAATCCTGGAAACAGTGGACAAAGGTTAGTGGAGTAAAATTACTAAAGTATTTCGTGTAATAGAATCATTTGTTCCTAAGCATGTGTGTATGTTTTTGCGTCATTTTGTGTGGATATTATATTTAGTTTATTTAAGTTAAAACCTTGGTGGTGTAGCGGTTTAACACTCGCCTCACTACTGGTGGTCGCGGGTTCGATCCCCGCACAATACAAACATTTATGTTCATAAGCATGTGTGTTTGTATTGGTCTGGGTGTTCTCTATGTATATTTATGTATGTATTTACAAAAAAAAAATATTTAAGTATTTATATCAGTTCTTTAGTACCCATAATACAAGCACTGCTTAGTTTGGGACTAGATGGCGTTGTGTGAAGTGTCCAGGAATATTTATTTATTAAGTTAAAAGACTTTAAAAAAAGTGCAGTGAAAAAAAAACTGCACTTCGCTCTGCGGCGCGATGTAAGACTGGTGGCGGTATTGAGGAGGTGGTGGATCCTAGTGAACAGGAGGAGCGCATCCTCACTTTAATAGGTGGTGATGGCTTTGCAGAAGGTGATAGGCATATAGCAGTTAACCTTTTTCCAGTGAGTACCAGTCTGTTAATACAATATGTTATTGTCTGGCAAGTTCAAGAGAGGGGTTTTATTAGGTTGAACCAATAAGATCTAGATAATAAGAATTTAATATTCGCTTATTAAAATATTTTGCCACTGTAAGAAAAATATTTGTGGACCATAAACTCATTGGATATTAAATTCGAACAAAGAAACCATAGATAAAATAATAGATAATGACATTATAACAATAATCAGTATATTTAAGACCTTATTTCAACAACATTTACCAATTTTACTACTCTTCTGTCTATTACCTAATTTTCAGGGAGAACAATCTACACCTCAGAATGTCCAGTTTCCTTCAACACAGGATACGCAGATAGTTGATATTCCAGTGAGTATGTATATGAATATTAATAATTTTAATATTTGATAGTACATTTTTTATACAAATTCGAATAGTAAACAATCTGACGGCTCACCTGATGGAAAGTGGTAACCGACATAGCACCATGGACATCACAGATTACACTGTAACGTCCATGGTACTTTTCATGCTTTGCTATACCTAAGGCTTAAAATATTACGCCTCCATACTCCTGTAATTATAGAGCTAATCCCGCTCTTCAACGAAACTCAGTTCTGTAAGAATAGTTTCTTGGCGACAGAAACACAAGGGGCAGAGGTATCTACGCAGACGACTTTTTAGTATAAAGCCTGCCTCGTTTAAATAAATATTTATTAAAGTATTGAATATATTTTCAGGAGGCCTCTACAACTAATATCTTGGAAGCAACAAATATTAATATTCCCATATCATTGGTATGTTAAATTAAATTTTATAACAATACTTATTATATTTTATTAAATGTGATAATAAAGACTATTTTGAACTTAAATATTAACTTCTTCCAGTATTCCGAGGCGAATCCAGTTTGTGTTGCTGGAGCGTCATATTTAAGTGATAGACCAAGCCTTGTTATTTCTGTAAGTACCATAAAAGTTAATATTTTTCTACAAGGTACAACCATGCGTAAACCATTTACAAGTACAATCTTGTTTTTGTTGTTTAGGTATCAGTGACTCGAGTAACAGCCGATGTTGATATCCTGCCACCCTCGGCCCCACAACCTCAAGATCTCCAACACGCCCCCACAACTTCAAGAGTTCAACTCGCCAGTTCGCCGCACGCAATCACCACGACGAACAAGTAATTTAGAATACGAGCTATTTTTTTTTATAGAACTTAGAATGGCAAATGAGGATCTATCTTATTGATCTGAGTGGCAACCGTCACACAATGAACTGTGATGTCCGTGGTACTCCTCTTACATTGTTATTTCTAAGGACATAATTGTTATGTTTTGTTTTATCCTATACCTTTAATTACACTGCAATCACAGTTATTTTGGCGGTAGGAAGACGAGTAAAACATATGGTAGATAGGTGCCCATGCAAATGACTTATACGATGTCTCCCTGTAGTAAAGTAATTGTTTACTTTGCTGTCAATACTAATGTTAATTTTTGTTTTTTTTTTTTTTTATAATGGACCGTATAACTATCCCGACTGTTGGACTATCAAAGTTATTACAGAATCATTGCGAGACTATTATTTAAATTTTTGAAACTACTCTATAATGCTAAAAAATATCTTATATAGATTACAAATAGTCTTGTGAAATCATTCTTAATTTTTGTTCTATATTTATAAAATGAAATGTGCATATATGATAATTTATATATTGTAGCATAATAATTCCCCATGTTGTAAGTTCAGCAGTAAGAATTTCATAATAACTATTCTTTTACAGCTCCACGCCGTAGGCGGCGATTGATACCTACACCTGCGTCTCCACCTTCTCAGAGGCGGTCGCAGCTTACCAGCCTCACTGAGCGCTTCCTGAGAGTGGAGGAGCAGCGATTAGAATTAGATAGCAGAAGTGTAGCTGTATCAGAAAATATGGCTAGACTAATGAGGGAACTCTTGCAGCGAGACCAAGATAGGAGTCATGAGGTTAGCCAGAGATTGCTGGCTGTAGGGGATGGTTTAAAATTGTTAACCGAAGCATTAAAAAATAAAATGTTGAGAAAAACAAGGTCTTTTATTTTTATTGTTTTGTGACAAAATGTTTGTTATAGTAAATATATATATTTACTCCCTAAGAGAACGCCATAACTGATTTACTAGCATATCTCTGCTTGATTGACCCATTGCCAACTCGCTCTGAGAGTGGGTCGATGGCAACGACCCGCTGAGACGCGTGCAGTTGCACGAAAATTTGCTTCTTCCTCCTCATCATGACTATCTAGAGTCGGTGCAGGTAAACCAGCTCTATTGTAAATGTTGTGCAGGACACAACATGCTATCACTATTTTTCCGGCTGTATCAGGATGGTAACCGTGGTGCACAAGCAAACATCTAAAACGTCCCTTAAGTCTACCAATAGTTCGTTCGACTGTGTTACGTGTTGTTGCTTATAGTTTATTGTAATGTTCTTCAGGTGTACCCTCAACAGCGTTAGGAATAGGAGTCATCAAATAAGACCGTTGAGCATATCCTGGATCTCCTACAACAAACATTAAAACCGGTTAGGTCAAATCTTTATCATTAGACAGAAGTTAGAATCAACTTTATTTATTTGATCTCACCAAGTAAATATACAGTTTTACCAGCACCTACCAATTCTTCTAAATGGTTTTTTATATCACTATTATCAAAGATAAAACTGTCGTGTGTGGCACCACCATAAGTAGCGTCTACATATTGAGATCCGCATCTGTGTACTGAAAGATAAAAATCTGCATATAATAGACATGATGACAACAAGTAAATTTCATTGAAATTATTTGTGTGTATATTATTACAAAATTCCTAATTCTAAAACTCTGATTCTTTTCATAATTAAAAGCAAGATGAATATAATAATCGATAAAATAAAATCGCTAAATACGGCAATCCGCCATGAAATGTTGAACGCCAATCAGAGCGCATGACGTCACGTTAGAGTTCTTTCTCTTTGTTTACATTTGAATTACTTAAGATAATACACACTCGCTCGCTTTTTTATTAAATACGCCGTTATTGTTTTGTTATTAACTTCAATTTCTTTTGTGTAAATTGATTACGCTAAATTGAGTCATGGAACAAGGATTTACAAAGGCTTCCAGCGCAAATTTACCAAGAATCGACTTGATAATGCTAGGAACGTTTCTGGCATCAAACAAAGACTTTTGTTCAGCAGAATTTAGAAATGTTAAAACTTCCATGTAAGTATTGTGTATCAAACAGTTAATTAATTATTTAAACCATAAAAATAATTCGTTGAAAGCATAGCTATTGTACCTATTTCAGTATAACATTCAATATTACAATTTGAGGTTATGTTTATGTTAAATATTTCTTTTTGCAATTAAATATTTACCATTGCTTTAATTATTTCAGGTCTGCTAGGGCATCTTATGGTGATGATGCTTTAAGCTATGTTCAGGTCAAACGTGAAGGAAATTTGTGCACAATAAAAGCTAAAATCTGCCCAGAACATAAAGTGCATGCCAAGTTGTATGGAGTGTCTTTGGTAGTCGACGAACAAGAAGAAACAGTTAAGTCAGTAGAATGTCATGATTGTGTGGCTTCTCAAGGAGGCTGCAAACATGCCATGGCATTCTTAATGTGGGTTCATCGCAGAAGTGAAGATCCATCTTGCACATCCATAGAATGCTATTGGAGGAAATCCAAACTTTCTAGAGTTGGGAGTACCCTTAAATACATAACTGCTAAGGAATTATCTAAGGGTAGCCCTAGCTTACCATATGATACCGAAGTATTCGAAAAGTTTGTAGAAGAAAGGAAGAGAAGAAGGTTAACCGACTGTGAATTAATGAAATACCAAAAGGACTATGTTTTTGATAGACTTCTAAGTCTATCAATGGACAATTTAGTGTTGAAATATAAAGAAAACTGTTGTGATAAATTTTTGGATAGTGTGATATTTTCTGATGATGACATCAACAATGTAGAAGAAGAAACAAGGGAGCAACATAAAAGTAAGCTTTGGTATGAATTAAGGTATGGCAGAGTGACCGCTTCAAGAGCATATGAATTCAGTAGGTGTAAAACCAGTGACGGCACTCTGATGGCAGTAATAATGGGTGGAAAAATTCCAGACACAACAGCTATGAAACGTGGTAGAATTTTGGAGGATGAAGTGAGGAAAACTGTAAGTGCCAACCTGGAAAAGAAAATTAGAAAATGTGGGTTATTCTTATCTAAAAATTATCCCATGCTAGCGGGTTCACCTGATGGGATCTGTGAAAAAAGTATAATAGAAATTAAGTGTCCTATGAGTCAAAAAACAGTTAAAGTATATGTAAAGAATGGGAAGCCAACCCAAAAGTTTTATGTGCAAATGCAACTTCAAATGTTACTAACAGGACATAAAAAAGGCTACTTCTGTGTAGCTGACTGCAACTACAGTGCCAATAAGAAAATAGATATGGAAATTATGTATGATGAAAAATATGTATCAGATTTTCTTAAGGTAATAGTCCCTTTGTGGAAGGATAATGTATATCCAGTGTTATATAAAAGTGTAATGTTATAAATAAAAACCAGTTTATGTAAAAATGTTTTTATTTGTAGGATAAACCTCAGATGATCTTCACACATTACATACTAATTTACAACACTATATAAATATTCATTTACATTCACTTATATCAATGTTTTATGTTAGACTAGCTCTGTGGTACAGTGGTACACAACTACACAGAGTGACCCGGGTTCAATCCCCGGCCAGGTCAAGATGGAAAATGATCTTTTTCAGATTGACCGGGGTCTTGGGTGTTTATCTATCTTTGTATGTATAAAACTTACATGTCACATTGCTTATCCATGATGGACTCCTAAACTACTGAACAGATTTTGATAAATTTTTGTTACCATTTGTAATATGGACTAACTTAAAAGATAATGTTTTCAGTATTTATTATTGTAAATTAAACATATAGGTATAATGAGCCACAGAAATGTGTGGCAGAGTCAGCTAGTATATGTATATGTTATAAAATATATTATTGTTTAGTTAGTATCCCATAACACAAGTTTATGAATATCTATATATATAAAAGAAAGTCATATTAGTTACTCCACTTATAACTCAAGAACGGCTGAACCGATTTAGCTGAAAATTGGCAGGGAAGTAGTTTAGAGCCAGGAGAAAGACATAGGAGACTTTTTATCCCGTAGGGTAGGTGTAGGATTGATTACTGGGCGGAACGACGTTTGCCGGGTCAGCTAGTATTATTATAATAGTACAGAGCTAAGTTATAGTCATTTCCATACATAACCGTAGTGACTTTAATCAAGTAATTACAGTACAATAAAGCTATCTGTATTTCTGTACTTAAACTGGTTGAAACTTAATATTGGATATTGGTAAGTATGTATGGATTAACAAAATAAATATATATAAACAGTAGGTCATTGTTATATGTAAGAAAAGCAAGAAAGAAAGAAAAATCGCTTTACAAAAACATTGTAACATATTAAACAAATGAGTTTAAGCAAAGTAACAATGAACTTCGAAATAATACTGATTCTTTGTTTAATTATCTGCATAATACAATAACTTGCACTCAAAATTGTACAGTCAAACAGGATTTCAGAAACTGAATCTAACATTATTCTGAAACTGAACTGACATATATTCTTGATCAAGCTGATTGATTTGATCTTACAAGATTCTTTGATCAAACAAACATGTATATTTATTTGATCAAAGAATCTTGTAAGTTAATCAATCCACAGGCAATGGTTATAACATCATCTGGCAATTTGACTAAATTAACATTTACACATGCATGCGGCTTTAACATACAGAATTCACGTAAGCGTCTAATCACTCTCTCCACATGAATCCTTAAGCTTGCAATTTGTTTTGTTTCCCTTGCCTCATGTTTTGATAGCTTTGTACCAGTTGCAACACTTGGAGGTCGTACTAAGTGCACTCCCTGTTTTCTTAAATATTGTTCTACATGTTTGAAACCTCTGTCAGCCATCACACACATACCTGGTTGCAAACACTTTATAAAATCACAAGATTCGACCAACAATGTGTCAGTAATTCTTCCTCCATATCCTGGAGAAATATAATTGATTAGTCCATTAGGAGTACAAGACACAAGATACTTTATCGTATTAGCTTTTTTGTATTCTGACCAGGAGAGAGCCTGGTTCACTGCTTTTGAAGGCTTTTCTATCTCAATTTCTAAGCAGTCTATAATACAAGTTACATTGTAATATTTATGCCTAAAGGCCATAGGCAAATTTTTTCTTATGGAATCTTTATCTAAGACAACAAGAAAAGGTCGCATCAAACTAGCTATTAGTGGTATATTTTTCAGAAATATCTTGCTGGCATATGTCGGATCAATAGAAAATCATCAGAAAGCTCTCTGAAACTACTATTTAATTTAATTTTTTTCAAGCACATTATTATATGGTGTGTGGGAATATTTAACTTTTTTTCAATTAAATCTATAAGGTAGTAACAACTGTTAGGAACTCCAATGTAAGACCGTGGGTTCTTTTTTATTTTCTGCAATGTATATGCCAAGATTCTTGATGCCTCTTGTTTCTTATCGTCTTCAATTAATTCACTGCAGTCTGAAGACGATTTAATTTTTAAAGATGTCACTGATGGTGATTCACTATGTGCTACAGATGGTGTGTATGAAATATCACTGTCAGAATCTGCCTGAAATCCTATTTTCTTGGAACATTTTTGTATGGTGGATATGGATTGCTTGGTACTTGTGATTTTAAATGGTGAAGTAAAAGCAGAACGACAAAAGGGTTTCGATGGTGAAGTCATCTGATCTACTGATTTTATTTCTGTTTGAACAGCTTTACTTCTGAACTTATTTGTTATATACACTTGAATGGATTTATTTACCATCTTAGGTGCATCTTTTGTAGTACTTTCCTGCATGGCTGATGTTCCGGGGGTTGGGTCTTCAAGTTCTAGCTGTTCTGTTGCAACAGAACAAGTTGTAGTTGTTTTATTTTGTAATTCTTGCTCAACTTCTGCAATGACTTCTCTTCTTTGCTTTTTCGCACTATATTTCCTTTCGTTTGAGTCGGAAGTTCGTTTTCTTCTGTCAGGTTGGCATTCAAATTTTGAGGGAACGCACCCAGGTTTCATGCGAATCTGCGACACTGACCCCATCACATGATACTCCATGTAGTTTGCCATATCATTTGGTAACTGAAAATGAAATAAAATACCTTTTTAATAGCTCATTCATTGAGGATTTGATTACAATAAAGTAACAGTGAGTAAGAGAATCATAACCTCCAAAAAGTTTGTATATCAATGTTTACTTCTTCCCATAAAATTAGCTTATAATGAATTTAGCAACAAAATTCTACAAAATAAAAAAGGAAATACTTACGTCAAAGTGAACTTCACAAAAATAAATCTGTGTAGTGGGTAATATTCCTTCCAAATCACGTCTTGCAAGTTCAAGCCACTTCTTTCTTAATTTCTTATCGAAAGGAACGAAAATAAATAACTTCTCAGGAGTTTTTATGGACGTATTAGTACACAGAGGGACGGAACACCACCTATATGCTTTCGAAGTCATGTTTTTAATGTAAAAACTAGTAAAATGTCCAAATTAAATATGAATTAGATAATGTTTACATATACCGAATGTTCCTTGTACTCTAAAGTGACGTAAGCAAGCGACGCCATGACACTTTGACGCGTTTTGGTGCAAATTTTAAATTTATGAATCAAAAATTATTTTTTAAGTACTAAACCTAAATTTTCCGCAGAAATATTATGTTTATTATAATTCATATATATTTCCAAATATTATAGAACAGTTTCTCAAAATTTGTCATCATGCCTATTATTATACTTACTAGCGACTGCCGACAACTTCGTCGGCGTATATATCATTTTAGGTAAATGACATTCTGATATCTAAGCTATCAATAATAGTATATAATTAATATCTGTTTTTAAGTCTTATTATTTCCAAGTTTCCAAGAATTATATAAATTCACTTAATTTAGAACAAATGTTACGACGTTTCTAAATTAGATTAACTTAGGAATAACTTAATATTTTTATTCATACCAATTGAACATTCCTAGCATGATTGCCTTCACGACAATAATAGCGGTCTTCATTTTCTGTGGGTCTAACTATTTTCACAAAAGTCCCATCCACACACCCGATTACTCCAGGAAACTTTTCATAAAATCTAAAATAATACAAAATATTTTTTCTATGTAATAAAAAGATATTGCCTACCTAACAAAACAGACAAATAAAATTATAAAAATTCGTCAAATTTTTACAGTAACATATATTGTTGAGGTTTAGAGAAATGGATCTCATTTGTTAAGGCTTCTATTTTATTTTATTTTTAACTGAATGAACGACATGTTACATTTTCTAACGATTCTAAACTGACAGCTCGTAAGTTGCGTTCCGAAACACAAACATAGATTACATTCATAACATATATTATAAATTTCGATATTATAAAAGGCATTCAATATTATTTATAGTTATAGATTATGAATTAAATATTATTTTATCAAAAGTATTGGTATATTACAAACCGTTCTTTTAATGCCAGCCTCTCCTCTGCATTCTGTGGGAATTTTATATATTTACTTATAATAGTTGGATGATTTAATGTCTCCACTACCTCGCAAATGCAGCGAGATACAGACGGTAGGGACAAAAAAGTATTTATATTTTGCCCTATTATCCTTTGATAACTGCCACTCGCCAAGAACGACAATGTGCACAATAACTGAAAAGAGATAAGTAAATAAGTCATATTATGTGCTTATCTACTATACTTTTTATTATTACTTGATTGTATGGAAAATAACTGGCAGCATAACATAGTACCTAATTAAATGCATCTAGTACCTATTGACTATTCAAATTATTTAAATTAGGTACCTAATAGATAGATAGCTGGATCTTACCTTGATTCTAACGGATAACTCTCGGTGGCGACGTTGTGGTTTCCTAATCAAAAATTTAATATCTTCTTTTAAATGATTTATTAATTCCTCTGAAAGTCTGTACACATTCACATAATCCTTATTTCTATTAAACAATCGCATTGCACGAATTTGTTGAGCTTGACGTCGGCTGTTGTATAAATCTAAAGAGTTCGCTTCTTCTAATAAACTCGACACAAATAATCTAGCCATTTTAATGTATTAGGCAACCAAAAAACTTATGTTTAAATACAATTTATAATATTTTTATAAAATCTCGATCATTCCGTAGGAACTTTATATTTGACAAATGGAATCGTGTGTCTTGGGTGAAGTGAGTATCGAAGTGAGTAGGAAATTCCCTTACAGAATGTCAGTAGACTGCACCAAACGTCAAAATATCACTTTTGAATGTTTGATCCCGCCACCGTACTAATCGTTGTGGCGTTGCAGTCGCAATCGAGTTTTACATAATGCTATGATATAATTTCACTCCAGATTCAGCTATCGAGTTTCGAAATGATGCTTACCGAATAATACTACTGACCAGCACGAGCTCTGACTCGGACTCAGACCCCTTCGGAAACAGATTGTCGGAGAGAAAATCCTCGGCGAAGTCCAGCGCGCCGAGAGGGAGAGGACGTCCACCAAATACTGGTGAATATGTGGGCTTGGCCATAGCAAAGGAGACGTATCTCAAGACCAAAAGAGAAGAAACGAAGCTACACGCTGCAAAGGATGTTGCTGAATTGTTCCGCCGAGCGCAACCCGTTACGACGGGACCTTGACAAAGTGGTTGACGACCACCTCAAGCCCGTGGAATTTGTTGGAACGAGCTCAATAAACTTAAACTTTGTCAAGGCCAAGCTGATCAGTGTCCTGGAAAGACAGGTGTGTCAAAAGGAGCAAAAGAAAGGGACCTCGGCTCCGGCAAAGAAGAATGGGCCACCCAATCCATCCAAACTGCGCGCTCCCCGAACTGCTGCAGTGGTCATCGCACTGCAGCCAGGGCCGCAGAGGGTGGTTACGGCACAGTTCTCAAGGAGGCCAGGAGTAAAATAGACCTTCCGTTACTAAACTAGACTAAAATCTTTAATTAAAGTACAATAATCTAACAAATGAGCTACGTCATTTTCGATGGAAAGAATAGCAAGGGCTGAAAGCCGATCTTGTGTAATAAAATTCCTCAAATGTGTGGTTCCACAAAAGTTCGGTAATTTTGTTTTGATGTCATTTTTAATAAATTTATAATATAAATTATAAATGTCTGGTATTTATGCCAGAATCATACATTTTTTATAAACAAAAACCGTTCTTTTTATCCTCAATATCAGTCCCTAGCCATGTCACATTTCTAAAATATTGTTTTTGTTCGATTGGTTTAAGTACGCCTTGTTGATATTTGAACTTTATTCAACTAAACTACATTAAAAATTACATACCCTGTTGACCGAAACGATTTAGTAAACAATATTAAATATTTTTCAGATTTTTTTCGTAAGAAAAGTAGTGTCATCGATAATTATAGTCAGGCCCTAACCACTCAGTAAATTAAAAAAAAACGCGGCAATCGAGATATGCAAGCGTTTTAAAACCAATGCATTCAAAAGTTGTTAACATGAAGTTAGCCACAAGCGTGGGCTGTCCCGCGTCGGCCATATTGACATTAGTTAGAGCGATCAGTGTCGATGCTGAGGAAACACGTGCTCTGCAAATCTGTCAGGCGCTAGGTGAGTTGTTTTATAAAAGTTAATTAGTTATTCTCTTTTTTGTGTGTATAAGTGATTTGTCTTATGATATTGTTATCTCCAAGTTTCGGTGTTTCTTTTTGAGAGTAAATTACGACTAATTTTTAGTTCTGATTCGTCAATCCTTAGACCATCAGGCTTTTGCCGTAATTGTGACTAGGGACTAATGCAAACACTAGGGACTGACGATCATACTATTTCAAATAGATTCGTCAATTTAGAAACTTTTGTTTGTTATATATGTCGCTTCGAAGGAAAACACCGTTGTCTAAAAAAGAAAAAGCAAAAAAAGTCAGAACAGGAAAAGAAAAAAACGGTGAGAAAAAATAAAAAATTATCCGGTGTTATAAGCAGAGTACAAAGAAAAAGAAAGATATTTACCTCAGAAAAAGGACAGAGAAAATGTGTTAAGGACATGACTCCTAGTGAGCATAGAAAAGTAAAAAAAACTGGATCACTTACTCAGCAGCTTACAGACAAAGTAAAATAGTTGGTAAACATGCTCGTCAATACATAGATTAAAATACGCCACCATCATTTGACGGAGAAAACGAACCTCAGCTTCCAGTAGAAATAAATTACGAGCAAAAACCAAATGGTATAGACATTCTGTGTATTGCTGATTAAAGAAAAGCTGAAGCTAAAAGGAGAAGTATTTTGCAACAGAAGACAAGAAATAAATAACTAAAAAAGAAGAACCATGTTATTACCGAATTAAAGAAAAAAACTGGCTAACGAAAGACAGAAGAACAAAAGACTAAAACACGCTATTAAGAAATTAAAAAAGGCGCTCACGCCCAGAAGCAAAATTGAAGAAATGACGAACGACCCTAATAAGAAGGTAGAATTAGTGATAAAAAACACTGTTTGGTATAATTATTCTGATGAAAATCTTTTTTTTTTTTTTTTTTTTTATACAACTTAAAATGGCAAACAAGCTGACGGCCCACCTGATGGAAAGTGGTAACCGTCGCCTATAGACATGAGCAGTACCATGGACATAACAGAGTATACTGTTTCGCCCATGATACCCCCCATGCGTTGCCATTCCTGAGGACTCAGGTGTTATTCCTCTGTACCCAGTAAATTCACGCCATATCCCACCCTTCAAACCGAAACACAGCCATGCAAACACAACTGCTTCACGGTTGAAATACGAATGGGACAGAGGTACCCACGCAATCGACTTTCGTACAAAGTCTCCCTCTGGTCTTAGAAGAAAAAAAGAATACAAGTACATATTAGGGGAAAAATAATTTGAAAACGAATCTCTCTGGTTCTGTAGCAAAAAGTATAAAATATGGAGGTTAGGAGGCAAAGCTTTAACATACAAAAAGATGGGATTCAATCGTACAAAGTCAACAAAGAAAGGCAACAAGAACAAAGTGACAAGTTTTATGAAGATAATAGCAATAGCCGATGTGCAGCTGGGAAGAAAGAGTGTATAACTCGTAAGAATATTAAAAAACAAAAACGTTTCCTGCTGGATTCCTCGAAGAATCTACACCAAAAATTTTTGTCTACTAATTCAATAATAATTGGGTATTCTTTATTCTGCCGGTTACATCCATTTTGGGTCGTAGAGCCTAAATTTATTGTATTACAAAACATAGACCAAACCTCAACTTCATAAACTAGGAGCTTGAACCTTGGTCAATTAATTACCATAGATAATTATTCCTTCACAAGACAATTCAATAATAAACGTTCTGTTTCTGGGAAAGTTTAACATCTGGCTGTCTTTTCTTGGGTATATAAAATGGAATAGAATAAAGCACGTCAAACGGAATTCGTTTAGGGAATTCCCGTCCCGTGCGAGTAACAAAATTCTATAAAGTTTTCTACTTTTGTGTATAATTGTTACAAAACTAATTAAACATGGGCCAACAAAATAAAAAACGATTTGTAAATTGGACTTCTGAAGAGAAAGTAAATATTTAATTACCTACTACTACGTTTAAACACTTTCTTTGATCCGGAAAAATTTGTGTTGCATAACTAAAGTTATTTTTAATGTTTTAGGAAATACTTCATCAATTAGTCGCACAATCGAGCGCTATTTTAGAAAATAAGTCCACGAAGACTAACATTTTAGCATATTCCTTTTTAAAAGGCCGGCAGCACACCTGCAATGCCGTAGGTGTTGTGGGTGACCATGGGCGGCGGTAGTCACTTACCATCAGGTGAGCCGCATGCTCGTTTGCCCCCTGTTGTAAAAAAAAAAACATTAACAATCAAAAAGTCCGAGAATGGAAAAACGTACCCACAAAGTGCTTTGTTGTTAAACACAAAAAAACAGCTTATTAGGCTCTGATTACCCTTTGTAGCTCCAATTATCCCATATCCTTCAATATGGTCTATTTTTATTTTTTAGATGCTAAAATGGCAAGAAAAAGGGAACGCACCGCTACGAAAACGTTTTGGACCGTTAAAACCTTAGAAAATGCTGTCAAAAAACTTCAGAGTGGCGGTACATCAGTACAAAAGGTATTAAAAGAGACTGGAATACCCTACAGCATCTTAAAAAAATATTCAGATTGGCTAAATCTAACGATACTAGCTACAGACGACCTCCTAAACTAGAAAGATTATCTGTATTCACTGAGGAACAAGAATCCATTTTGGCTAATCATCTACATACAATGTCAAACAAATTTTACGTACTGACGAGGACTCAGTTTTGTAAGGTATGTTAGGCTAAGGGTGAAAAATTTGATGTCACAGATCGATTTAATGAAGCCAAGAAGTCTGCGGGAAGAGACTTTGTAACTGGCTTTTTCCAACGACATCCGTATTAGAAAGCTAGAAGCGACAAGCATCAATTGAATATAAGTTCAATAAATCTGAGGTGGACTGATTCTTTGTAAATCTGGAAAACGTCCTGTCAAAATATACTGTTATACCCAGCAATTATTAAAACAGCCAATATTATACAGTCCACTCTTATTCTACTCTGAACACATTTTACATTGTTTACTATGTACAGTGCTTGTACTTACGATTGTTTTGGATAAACAACAAGAACACAATTCCGGTACATAAAACATCTTTATTATAACCTCAACAAACAACAAAACCTTTGCTTCCACAAACCAATACATCTTTCTAGTGTTTCTTGTCCGTATATGGGCGCTGTTATATCGTTCTTCTTGGTGAGTGACTAGGTTTAGAGCGGGTGTAAATAAATATGGAGTAAATATCTCCCAATAAAAGTCCTGAGAATGCACCAGCTTCAAACCTCTGTTTTAATCGAAACTTGCTAAAAATCCGTAAGTCATGAACACTACTCCGCCACTTAGTTACAATATCCATTAATTTCAGCTCAGCATTGCAAACAACCTAAAACAAATAGTTTTTGAATAATATACAGAAGTACCTGCTGTCACATTTTGAAGGTTTTGATGTGTAATAATGATAAAAATTTACAATATCTACACATTAATTGATGCAAAACCTTTCCTATTAATGTACAGAAGACCACCATCACTATTTACTATCTTTATGCGTATGTGAGTACAGTCTATTGCACCTATTATACCATAGGGAAGTTTGAAATACTGCGGAAATTCCTCATTGTTTCTTCTTGTTGTTCTAATATAGGAGGTATTTTCAGAAATCTTTGCGACATCTGTGCTAAGATTTCTGCTACTTTTTTGCATGACCTATTTATGTAGGGTTGCGATACCCCATGCAAATCCGCAGTGTCCGAAATGTGATTCGAAATTATCACAAATGATTAAAATGCCGCTACAAGGTTTACACATGCGTACTTACTTCATGTCGAGCCCACCTTCATAACGCACAAACAACTTGCATTTTTGGAGATAGAGAGCCTCCCCTGTGATCGCATATTATATGTTCTTTCAATAGATCCACTCTTATTCCCGCAAAACGTTTGGTAAATCGGTACTTCTGTCTGAACTCTTCATCCGATAATTCGACAAAAGGATTCAAACGAACTCGACGTCTATTGGGTTGACGTGACATTTCTAATATTTTTATTGTTTTAATGTCTTTCATGTTTATTAAATTAAACAAATCAGATTGCATTTTTAATAAAAAAATCTCACAAGGCACAAAACTTGAAATGAAACAGATAGCAAATTTAAAAAAAAATAACCGAGAAAAAGGTTATAAAGGTAAGGAAAACGTAAAATTTGGCGGTCGAGTTTTTCTGTTTCAGATAAGTTACAAATAGCATTTATATTATTAGGAGTACAAATAAGTTTCCGCCGTTTTATTGTGGATGGCGCGGCACGGAGTTTCGGTTAGCTTTCGCAGATGATAACCGGCTTAAAAAATAGTTTCGACATTCAAGACCAACATAACCTATTAATATTATTGATTTGATATTGGTAAAATATAATTTTTATAACTTGAAAATGTCAAAATTTGAGCCAAATAAGCGTCATTTGCGGGAAATATTAATTTACTTCTTTAATTTAAAGAAATCTGCTGCTAAGGCGCATCAATTGCTCGTAGAAGCATATGGTGAGGGTGCTTTGAGTGAGAGAACGTGTCGAGAGTGGTTTCAAAAGTTTAAAAACGGTGATTTCGACGTAGAAGACAAAGATCGCAGTGGAAGGCCAAAAATTTACGAGGATGCAGAATTGGAGGAGGATTCATCTCAAACATAAAAAGAACTTGCTCTAACATTAGAAGTCACTCAGCAAGCAGTCTCACATCGTTTAAAATCATTAGGAATGATTCATAAACAAGGAAATTGGGTTCCGTACGAATTAAAGCCGAGAGATATTGAACGCCGATTATGCTTAAGTGAAATGCTGCTAGCTAGACATAAAAAAAAGGGTTTTTTACATCGTATCGTAACTGGTGATGAGAAGTGGATACATTATGACAATCCAAAAAGAAAAAAATCATGGGGATTACCTGGCCACGCGTCAACATCAACAGCAAAACCGAATATTCACGGAAAAAAACTTATGCTGTGTATTTGGTGGGATCAGCTAGGTGTAGTGTATTATGAGTTGCTTAATCCGAGCGAAACAATTACTGGAGCCCTCTTAGTGCAGTCATTGAAGCGAAAAATACGGTCTTACCTCCGAATTTTTTTACTGTGAACCGAATTGCATACAATTTTGGAATTAGGCTCATCTTACCCTTAACTTCAAAAGTGAAAATGATCTGAACTCCGCCTATTATTTTTAAGGGGTGTAAACAACCCCTTAATGGAAAAATTGACATTGAGCCATTTTATCGCTAGAAAACATGTCTAATAGTAAGTGGTGAAATTGTAAAGTATTTTCTAACATAATTACCTCATATTAAAATCATTTTCAACCCCTTGAAAATCTTACAACCCTTGCAAACAACCCCTAAATTGAAAAAATCACAAAAAAATACTTTGGTATGACATAAAAAGATGTAAGTATAGAGTAAGTAATATTTTATATTCTCTATAATAATTATCAAATTTTTAACCCCCTTTCAACCCTTGAAAACTACCCCTTGATAAAAAATTGTTAAAAAAATTTTTTTGATAAAATGAAAAGGATTTAAATATTATTCCACACTCTCGAAAATGATTATCATATTCTTAAGCTTTTCTACCCTTAAAACTACCCCTAAATTAAAACAGTAAATATATATGATTACATATTTAAAAATAATTTAATTTAGAGTAAAAAATTGTCATTTATTGAATAAAATATTTATAAATTATATAAAATTGTAATATTATTATTAAAATATAATATTATTATTCATGACTCAATGTCGGAGTCGCTGTCACATTCAACATCTTCTGGCTGAATTGGAGGGCTATTTTGGCAGTTATCTCCACTGCACGTTCCACAGGTACTATTACAAAACAGACCAACTTTTCTGCATCCGCAAGACGCTCCACATCCTTTTTTGCAGTTGCAAAAAATCATTTTCAGCAGTTCTTGTGGTGCGGGTGGATCTACAGACTTAATAGGATTCAATAAACCGTCATTCATGACCCACCCCCAATCCGTTGGATGAATGTTTTTGTTGCCAAGCCAAATCTGGGTTTGAAGATAAACCCTCTTAGTATGCTCATTTATGGCACCAACGGTTGGAACTAAGGATGATAATTTTACGGCAGTGTTTTTCGTAGCAGCTTTGAGAAAACTTTCATAGCGCATCTTTTCGAGATATTCTGATAAGCTTTCTACTCGACTCAGCTTATTTTGTTGTGCATCTTTAGCAAGTCCATAAAAACATACCATGCAATATCTACCTGCCTCTAAAATATCTTCGAGTTCAGATGTATTATTCAAAAATATCTCTGCCTTACTTCTCAAATCTTGCCTTCGTTCCAAAAGATCCATAAATATTTTTTTGCCTTTATTATATGCCGCCGAAGTTGAGTCACACCCAGTAAATGAATGTGCAAAAAGAATAAATTTCGAACTATTTGGGTATTTTATTTCCAAACTTTTCGATAAATATATTACTGTTTGCACTCTTTGTTTGCCTAATTTTAAAAATAAAATTTCTTCGTCTTCTGTAGCCCGGGCAGTTAAAATCACTAAAATGTCAACATCTTCTGCAACAATTATTTTTGTCAAGTCAGTACTAAATGATACTGCTGTATCAACAATTAGTTCGTCAGCTTCACCTTCACCTTGGCAGCATTTAATAGATTTTTTTTCCAATTCTTCCATAAGAAATTTAATAAAACGTCTTTTGTTTTTATAATTCGATAAGAATTTATCTTGGCTAATATTGGCTGGCATATCTTTGGTAAATTGGTATTCCTTTGAAGCAACTTTCAGTGCTCGACGATTTCTCTCTGATGCTTTATTACTTTCTCTATCATAACAATCAAAAACTACCGTAATATTATTACCAAAATGATTTTTTAAATATGAAATATAACTGTCAAAAACGTCTGCATAATTACATTTCGAAGGCCATTTTACTCTATATAATAACATTCCTCCATCAATAAAGTACACTGATGCTTCCTTGTTGATCACAATGTCCTGGGTTTCGAATAATGAGTATAAGATAGATTTGTTTGTCTTTCGCATCCCAATATCGTCAAATAATGAAAGTGGATATGGTGCCAGTTCATATTTCAGGTACATCTCCAACTCTTCGTTACTCTTTTTCATGATACAAATACGTTGAAATAATAGTAGTGGATCTATAGGCACAATTTTATCGTCAATTTTGACTTTGCTATTGACACCAATTAATGAGATAACTTTATCTTTTTTGGACAATTTTATGTCATTAAAAGTTATATCATCGATGCTCTTCATGGCTTCGATGCCAATCGCCAGAGCGTTGTAGCAATTTATCTCATCAGTGCCGATCAACCCTGTTACAATGTTTTTTAGGTGATCAATGTCTTCAAATGGATTGTGCTCCAACAAAAATGTTTTTAAAACCAACACGTCTTTCTTATCTTTTTTGATTCTCGCATCTCTCGCGTCAACATGTTGGTAGCTTTTATTAAATGCGATATCACAAAATTTCTCTAATGCTTCAATTACATCGTTCGTGTATATGATACCTTTGATCCATTTGAATACAGTGCTTTCCGTAGTGCCTCGTTTGAACGGTCCACCTTCTACGCTCATTGCTCTCATCAGAGTTTGTTCAATGGTTTGGTCGGAGAAAATACCAGCATAAAACTCATTGGACCTCCGGGAAGTAAAAAATCCTTCCTTGGTAAATTTTTTAAACTCACGTGGATCCATAATTAATTTCAAAAGTCTCATTTTTTGAAGATAAAGTCGAGCAGATTTTGCATAGTTGAAATGCCCAGCGGCGTGAAAAAAAGGTATCATAAGCTCAATACAATTCAGATGCGCTTCCCAGTCACCCATTCTTTCAGCTGCAAGAAATTTTTTAAGTAAAGATACCATTTTATAGTATAATATCCACAGTTTGCATGTTTTTCCTCTGTTTTCAATTTCATCCAGTTTCGATTGAAATATTTCATTCAGTTTTTTTAAGTGCTCATTAGACTTCAATTTCTCAAAATTCATTTCGTAAGTAAAATACTCTTCATTATCAAGTAATTCTTGAAACTCAACATTGTTTTCTCTTTTTAATTCATCAAATATTAGAAGCGATAATGCCTGCGGCAGAATAAAATGAGCTCGCACTGCACGAGCATACGAATGCCCATTTAGAATTTGATCAACTGATCCTTCTGCAAAGATGAGCGAAAATATTTCCTTAATTCCACTTCCTTCCATAATAGTGCCAATGCATCCCATAAAAGACATTAAGAGATGAAAACCTCCGAGTCGCACAACTATTAACACGTCATCGAAAACCAAAGTCTCGGCAATATCACAAGCCTTAATATATAAAGGCTGGTCAAATGTTACGATGCAGGTTTTCATGCCTTCTTTTGAAACAATTGCAGCAGCATTGTTTAAAGCTGTGAATAAAGTATTGTAATCACTTGGGGGTCCATTAATAAATGGCAAGAAATTTATTTTAGACACTTTATAATTAGTGTTTTCTGCACATAGCATAGACATGAATCCATTCCAACCCAAAAAATCGAGATCTCTTGCATACTTGAAATAACTCCATAAGACATTCAGCACATCGATTATGGTTATTGTAAATTTCGGTTCAGGACTAATTTTTTGAACTTTAATGATACCCAAACCACTTCCTGTTTTTTTAGTATATAATTGAATATCTATTCGGTTTTTCTCCACCAATTCTGATTCAAGAGGAACTTCTGAACTACGCAAACGTTTAATGGGTTTTCTTGCTTGTAAACATTCTGCAGGAGTAATTATTTCAATCGATCCTAAATTGTGAAAAGTTCCTCGTCCATCTATTGTGCAAACATTAAAATCACTATTATCTGAAACGATTTGAAGGAATGGTTCTTTTAGAAGTCTCTCGTCTTGGCATGCAGCTGAAATTTCGTACAATTGAACTTCAGCATAGCTGCACGAAAAACCAAGATTATAACATAATTCAATCATCTTTTTCGAACCAAATTTTCTGTAGAGCGTAGCACCTGTAGCAAGTTGAAGTGGAGAAATAAAACTTTTAGGTCGAGCGGAGGACATTATTGCATGAGCAATAGATGTAATTTTTTTTGAATACCAATTAAAATTTTGTTCATTATGATGCTTATCTTTATAAATAATATGTTCTAAAAATCTGAGCAATTGAGGCGGAATGCTCTCGTTAACATTAATTAATATTTTATCACTTGGTGAATACTGATTGACATCGCAAATGACGGTTCTAATTTTTCTACGTATGAGCTCGGCAGCAGAGTCAATGAGTGCATTTTCTTCCTCTTCGATAGTTTTTGATTTTTGCTTTCGCCATGAGTCGGTCAATATATCGTACAATGTAGTTGAAAAGCATACGTACGTTACACCACCTATTCTGCTAGAAATAACTATTTGATTTCCAAACCTTTTTTTTAAATGATTTTTTATAGTATCTTCATGTGGAATTACATCACATATCTGTACAGCTTCGATTAGTTGAGTCATAGTAAATTGACACTCTTCACTAGAGAGCATGAAATCGTAGATTTCTTCCATTGCTTCGCTGATTTTGTCAAAGTAAGGGGTTTGCGAACTTCTCGTAAAAAGTTTATATTCATTTTTTAATTTTAGTACGCAATCCTCGTGGTATTTGCCCTCTGTTAGAATGACATGATTTTCCGCGCTGTGAATGCGCTTCAAAATCTCTCGACGTTCGTCGTCTTTGAATATAATAAGCATTTTTGCTAAATTTTGTATAAAATCTAAAGACTGAACTTTCGAAGTTTTCTTTTTCATTGCAGACGCTTTTTTTTTTTTTTTCTTGTAAGGTATTTATCTCATTATCGCAGATAAAACAATTTTTATCCCAGTCAAAAAGAGTAGCACTTACATCACTTGCTGAACCAACACTTGAACTTGTACCTGATCTTCTCAATTTTTTCTTTGTTGGACTTACACTGTTTTTTACAGCAGCTCTTTTTGCACTTGCTGCAATATTTCCCTTGTGTACATAATTACTTCTGCACGTATGATGAACATACACAGTTTTTGAATTATCCATATTTGAAAACAATTTATCACGTCTTTCGTTTGAAGCTGCTTTTAAACCTACTTTACCCTTTGAAGTCACCAGCACAAGTCTTTCTGACGTATTTAAAAGGCAAATTTCACAGAATTTTTCTTCAGTATCATTGCTACTGCTTGTACTAGGTTCGTCCATGTTCATTTAAAATAAAAATTTAATAAAAAAATTCTGAAACAAACATTAAGAAATTTATTCAATATTTGTTGTTTTTTAGCTTATTCGATAATTTATTTTAACAGTTTAAATAAACTTACCAATACAGATACGCAATTAGTGAGAAGCTATTGAAAAAAAATCGCTTCCACAAGTATTCTTTTGAAGATGCTTTTAAACCCTCTTCACCCTGTGAAAGTAAGATCAATTTTAATTTTCTTAATTAAATTGTATGAATAGAATAGAATATCATTTATTTGCTTAGAATAATTAGGTACAATGTGTCATAGTATGGTATGTGTGCATGTTTGCTATTAATTTATCACCTTCTTGCTAAATTTTCGAATTTTTTATGTAGGGCAGAACTAATTAGTAATATATATTTATGTATCCAATAGCTCTAAAAAATGTGTTGAATTAAAAATTCCACTATACATAATCTATCAGTTAATTTTATTATCGAATAATTTTGTGACAATTACCACAATTGACAATTGACATTGACACCTTAATATTTGAAAAAAGTAATTACATTAATTACGAGAATAAGCTTAAAAGCCGACCAGGCTATAAATAATTAAACAATTTACTTTATTTACAATATAAATTCAATTTTATAAAATTACCTGATATAAGATGCAAACTGGATTAAGTGCTGCTATCGTGCTATTTGAATAGTACGAACGTCAATACTAGTAGAATATATTTTCATTAGATTTTTGGATAATGTAATTTTATGGCACAATTTTAATAAGATATTATTAAAAAAACAGGTTTTTTTATCTACTTACATTTTTTTATTAAACAAAATGTATTGAAATTGGGTGTCTAGTTAAAATATTATATATATTAAACACGTGCTCATTCCTTTGCAGACGGAAATATACTGGTCACATTATAACGAATAAACGGAGCACGCACAGCTGATCACATGGCTTTTTCGTTGGCCCCCTCACTCAAATGTGTTATATATACATATAAGAACGTTGGTATGTATTCATGCCTACGTTTCCAACATATATGAGCCATATTATGTATATATATACACATTACAATAGTTGTGGGTCTCTATTATACTGCGTACTTTCACATTGCTCCTAATATTCACACTCCGAAATTTTCAGTTACTAAGTAGAAAGAAATATGATAAGTTTTTGGACCATAACTCCTTCAATTTTCATGCTATCACAATTTATAAAAAACCATTGTTAAGGTAATTAAGAGAGCTACAACATCCTTCATTGCAATATATAGTAAAAAACCTTTTTCTAAAACGGTGAAGGGTTAAAGGGCTGAAGAGAGGCTGTGATTACGCTGCCACGCGCTCTTTAAACAATCATATCTCCGTCAATTTTTGTTTGACAGAAAAAACAAAAAAACCAAATTGTTTGTCAGAAAAATACCTAAATTTTTAATCCGTACACTTTTATACGTATCTGTCGTCATTTTTGAGATATTATGAAAAAAAAGTGGGTTTTTTAAAAATTTGAAATTTTGTTTTTTTTTTAATCGTGACTTTTTTGAAAAATATGTGTCCTGAAGCAGCCAAACTGATACTATCTATCAAACTCTTCATAATAAAGTTAATTCTAGGCGGAATACGATTAATTTTAATTTTGGTGGAAATGGCACTTATGAAACCCATTGATTTAAAAGAAAAAAACATTAGATGCTCCGCTTATTTGCAATACAGCTCACTTATTTTACGTGCAAAAGACTTTTAATAGTGCTCATTTTAAAGCTTATTTCAAGCACTACAAAACCCTTTTGTATTAGAATGCATAAAATGCATCTGCTCGCCGCTAGATGGCATTGACCACATCGATTAAATTTCAGACAAAATAAAAAACGGCTTTGATCTTTAATATCTAGCTAAATATTGCACTTAGAATACTTTATAAAAAACCAAATTGTTCATTGTTTTACCTGCTACAATTTTGTTCTTTATAAAATTTTCGATAAAACGTATATTTTTGGAGATATTTGCAAAAAACCGATGAAAAACGTGAAATAATTGCGAATTTTCAATTGCCAATAACTTGAAAAGTATTGGATTTTTTGAAAAACTTTATAGATGATTTTTTGCTTAAAATTAGGCCTTCTATCGACATCCGAGGTTATTTTGCAAAAAAAAAAATTCACCCCCGAGAAGGGGTGGCAACCACCCCCAGGGTGGTTGCGGAGTTCAAATCATTTTCACTTTTGAAGTTAAGGGTAAGATGAACCTAATTCCAAAATTGTATGCAATTCGGTTCACAGTAAAAAAATTCGGAGCAATAATGCTTCAATGACTGCACTATCTATCGAACACAATTGATGAGATTGAGCCGAGCTCTGAAAGAAAAACGCCCTCAATACTATTCTAGACACGAAAAAATTATTCTTCTGCATGACAATGCTCGTCCACATGTTGCGGCTCCCGTAAAAAAGTACTTGGAAACACTTGATTGGGAAGTGTTACCCCACCCGCCGTATTCACCAGACATTGCACCGTCCGATTATCACCTGTTTCGGTCCATGGCACATGCTCTGACGACGCAGCGGTTTACATCTTATGAGGATACCAAAAATTGGGTCGATTCGTGGATAGCCTCAAAAGACAAGGAGTTCTTCAGACGTGGAATTCGAATGCTGCCTGAGAGATGGGAAAAAGTGGTTGCAAGTGATGGGCAATATTTTATATAAATCTATATTACCGTTCTTCTATAATAAATATTTAATTTGTGTTAAAAAACGGCGGAAACTTATTTGTACTCCTAATATATATATATATATATATGTATATATTTCATATGTATTAGTTTATCCATATATATTAAAAGTAATGTTTATGTATTATATGCGCATTTCTTATGTGTGTATTATATTTATATTGTGTATTGCCTTAATGTGTTACTATAATTGTCACATATTTTTCACCACATCTGCCCTTCATACGCTTTCTGTTTTTACCCAATGGTTAGCTGGTAGAGAATGCCATATGGCATTAAGCTCGCCACTTGTACAAAATTTTATTGTGCAATAAAGAATAAATAATAATAAAAACAGTGAAAAATTACCTTTGGGCGCGTGCGTCGCTTGATTTTAAGCGACGACCCCCAAATTTTTTAATACCATCTTGAAAATATCGCCGAGACTTTTCCAGGGAGCCCTCTCCCGGAATTTTTCGCTGGAAAATTTGGAATATATTGGCTGTCAATGATTTTGTTGGAGACACAAGGACATCTCGCGGAGCTACTGCCGGGCTAAGACTAGTGACCATCGGAAGCACCGTCGCAAGGCCTCCAATTCGACATCAAGATCTCCAGGATCGGGAAACGGGAAGCAAAGATATAAAAGTCGGAAAGTGCAAAAATTTTTGGCTTACTTCGGAGTGACGTCACGGACGAATAAGATCTATGACCTACTTTTTTTGACCCCCGCAAAATAATATCATAATGATTAGATCCGTTCTTTGCAATTATCCAGTATTTACTGTCCTGTATATCATATCTGGAGATTTAAATGCAAAGAACTAATACAAGAGGTAAAGACATTCATTGTTTTAGATGAATGTAATTTGGTACAAAATGATAAACTCTACGTCAGGTGAACAACATGCTCCTAATTTTTTCCGAAGAGTCTCTTCAGGACTACACGGGACCTGAGTTTCAGGTTTCCAGCTCCTATAATTATCGAGCTATTAATTTTGGAAAAAATCCCATACAAACATTTTGGCTAAAAATTCCCGGAAAACCCATTAAAACCTATATGTACATATAGAGTACAAAATTCTGAATTCCAGCTTTAATCTGATTTCCGGTAACCCTGGTTCTGAACAAGATTAGTGCTCCAAATTAAGCCGCACACCGAAGTCGGCAGGTTCGTTTACGTTTTTTGCCGGCCATTTTGTAAAATTGTTATCGAACATTCTAGCACCAGCCGACGGGAGCGTTGCCCCGGCGGACCGGAGACACCGACACTTGTTATTCTGCGCGTACTCTTGGGGGGGGGGCTCTAATTCTGTTTCCAATACCGATCATGCACGTTTTGTGCAATATTACTTAATAATATTGTAAATAATGAATTAGTGTACAGCGCTAGTATATTATTATTAATTTTAAAAAAGAACATTGTTTTATTAAAAAAAAATTGTCTGGGTACTGGAGACCCCAAATACAAATAAATATTTGTAACATTATATAATATTATAATAATAATAAAAAAAAGATAGAATAATATATCTATGTTACATACATGCTAGCATGCTGTATATATATATGTAGGTAGCTTGGGCTCATAAGTACATTCATGTAACTTAGTTTTCTAAGTTCAGAGGGCGCCACTTGGTCTTTCCCGTCCACGCCATTGAGATGTATCTCTATTTCCTATATATACAAATATACAAAGTACTCTGTGGGCAACATTTCTGGTCCAACTGTTGAACAGAGCGGAGCTCCCTGCCGCATCAAGAGTCAACAAGTATAGTAAACCACGTGGTCATTATATAAAATATATCACAGTTATTGTTGATGGAAGTCCTAAAGAAGCTGTAGTTAAATAAGTGTGAATGGATTAACAGAAGTTGGGTATTTATGTTATATATCAAATACAAAGTAAAATAAGTAAATATATGATTTAATAGTATGATATCTAAAATAAATGAACTAAGTGAACTTGTGCTTCATTTCTATTTATCACTAAGAACCTTTATATTGCTAAAGAATACATATCATATACATATATGTAAAGTTAGTATTACGTAGTATCCCACATATCATTTTATATATATATATTAAATATTATAAATAATAAATTGCCTTTTTTTCTAACGAACGCATTAAAAAAAACTGGAATATGCCCTTATAATCCCGATATTTTTACAGATCAAGATTTTGCTCCATTTTTATGACAGATCGGCCTTTGTCAGAAGCTACTACATCTCAAGCTGTGTCAAATAAAAAGCCTTTTCAGCCTTCTACCCACTCAGCTTCGGCAGAATATGACCAACCAAGACCATCCAATATGAAAACGTTACTTCAGAATGATTTGCAGCTAGAGAGTTCAACGATTTTAATGTCAGTGCCTCATCATTCGACAATGAATCAAAGTTATCGCTACCAGAGTGACTCTTCGGCACTGACCACTAACCAAGATCTTCAATTAACGCCAGTTAGGAAAAATTGTGTTTAACCCTGAAATTGTAAAGCCTTTGCCTAAAGCACCACCCAGATTAGCCGGCTTTCGTAAAAATAGTTTACGAAAGACGGCTGTTTTAACAGACTAGGTGTCTTGTGAGTCAGACGAAGACATGAGTGATGAATAAGATTACTGATGAATAAATATGGAGGTTGCCAAAGTTAATTACTTCTGGTTAAAATAAGACTGATGATTAAAATTTGTGTTAGTTAAAATTTATCTAAATAGAAAAGTTGTCTAGAAGTTACCACTTACATTTTGTTGATTTTGAAAGTATATATAGTTATATGTACCAGTAACATTTAGTTTTTTTAGTATAGTTTTGCATATAATAAACTTAAGATTAATATATTTATAGAGAAGTTGTTTTAATTATGAAAACCTTTATTATTCTACCGCAATATTGTTATAATCTAAGCGGAACAATTTGCCTCAAAGGTGGAACAACTTGCTCCAGAACAGGGGCGGAATGTTTCGCTCCGAAATTTGTTAGTAATTTGCTTCTGTAAAAAGAACTGTTAAGATATTAGTAGAAGCGACTACAATATTACAAATAACGATAAACATCCGTTCAACATTTACTGATGTTGAAAATGAAATCCTTTATTTTTATGATAAAATTTCATGTTATTAGAAAATCGGAATTTCCAGCCCCGCTCTCCCCTAACCGTGGTTGACCGTTAAATCGAAGGGAGGTGTACAGCGAGTATCAGTCGATCACCAGCCATTGAACAAGCTGCGTGCGTGTTTTTACTGTGCATCCACTTTGTTACCTACCTATTTACGTACGTAAACCAACAAATTATTTATTATTTTACAGTTAGTATTGTTAATGAGATAAATAAGAAAAAAAAACGGTACTTGACGCTTTACCATTTGACTTATGTTTTGTGGAATGTAATGTTTACTACTCTGTAACTACGCAACTTCGTTACCACCGCGTGGTTACAGCGTTTTTAAGGTAATAACAGAGATGAATATGCCTATATTCTTTAACTTTATACTTATATTTTATGGTTCAAACTATATATTTTTAATAATCGGGTATTCTTAAATTATTTATAAGCTTGGTAAAACGTATATATTTTAATAAACTTTAACATATTGTTACAGGATACTGCGTGTTTCTTTGCGATTTCAAGCAGCGACGATACCGAGAACGGTGTAAAAATAATCCCAAAAAAGAAGCAGAATCTAAAAGAAAATATCGAGAGAGATACCATGCCAACAAACGCTTAGTACGAGATTTAACGACACATCGAGCAATAAAAAAATGGCGATCTGCAAATTCTAAAAGGAGAGATGCTGGTCGATGTTTATCGACGCCTCAGCTGTCTACTTCTTGTGTAAATAGTCCTAGCTCTATCATATCAGCAGCTTCTCGTGACAGAAAGCGCGTAAAAATAAACAGATCGAAATTATTTAGAGATAACATAGAATTAAAGCAACAGTTAGAAGCAATGAACTAGAGGTGCAAAAAATATAGAAAAAGGCACAGTAGAGCAAAACATAAGAAATCTGACATTGAAGATGGTAATCAAATGACAAATCATTTGATAAATTGGCATTCTTAATTTATATAATTATTTACTTTATGTTAATTTGTTTTCCTTATGCCTATAATTATTTATATATGTTTAAGTATTAGGTATATATTTAACATATATTATTATATAATTATGTATAATTGTGTATAATTAACAATTTTATTTTTTTAATTTTATAAAGGTACTTTCTTAATTATACAATACTATCATACCTACTTGTACTACAATTAGTCCATTACCCTAAGGTTGACTTGAAAAGATTGCTCTCAGCAATAAGACCGCCTTACTGTACTTATACAATTGTATTACTGTTTGTTAATTGTCTTGTAAATAAAGTATACTCTGAATGAGTATACTTTATTACATTCAAGTACATCATAAGAAATATAGGATCTTCTTAAATGCTGTTAAAAAACGATATGAAAATATAAAAATTCGGAAGGAGGAATGTGCGATTCAGAAAATATTTGAAGATGACACTGTTAAATGTTTTAGGCAAAAAGTGCAAATCATTCAAGAATGTCTTGATGTAAGCCTAGGCTATATAGGAAAAGAACAGCATCTGCGTAAAAATAAGCTTTTTAGTGGAAAAATTAAAGAATTTTATAACGTGATGACATATCAAGAGCGAATGCTGGAAAAAAAGAAACCGTTTCTCTAAAGAAAAATTAAATGCAAAAGCGCTACTTACTAGGTAATGTGAAAAACCTTTATCTTTTAAACGAGAAGACGCTTAAAAGTGAAGGAGATGTTGACTGTTTTCTTCGATTATCTACCAAGGCCATTGTACACTATAAGTACCTTTCACCAGGCCAGACAAACAAAGAATATTATTTATCCGTTTTGAAGCGTTTAAGAAGTGCTGTACATCGCAAATGGCTGGAAATGTGGACTGACTGGAAATGTGAATTCTTGGATTTTGCATAATCATAACGCGCCATGGCACTGAACCCGAATTGTGCTAGATTATTTGACCAAACGTCAATTAAATACCATCGAGCAAGCACCGATTCGACTCGAAATTTTGAATTGCAATTTTCTGAAGATTCTATACGTGACCGTACCTACTCATACCGTAGCTTAAGAGTCACATCATCTCATCATCATCAGCTCAGCACCCGTGGACCTGCTTTAGCTCACAGAACCATCCAGCATATAATTTCATAGGCTCCAATAGGAATCATTGGACGTCAGTTTGATGGGTCCACTGAATACTTATTACACGTTTCTGCGAAACAGTCCTGGAAGAATTATCACGCAATTTTAGCTCTCTAGACTCTAGTGCAGCTTACGCCAGAGCGGCTTCAATGCAAAATGCCCTCTCCGGTTTTTCGAAGACTGGCATATACCCTACAGATCTAAATATGTTTAGTGATGCAGACTTCGCAGCTGCTGACACAATGGAGATGGTTTTACAAGAAAAAAATGCTACTTAATCTGCAGTCATAAACACTAGGGCTTCTACATCATCTTTGGAGTCATCTATTTTGTAAGAACCGCTAGTTGTACAAATTTCAGCTTTTTCCATCAATTCGTTATCCGCCACTTCTTCTGCATCCACACCAGTAGAGTTTGGAGAGCAAATGAAGTCTACAAGCAATATACCGTGTATTATTCCCACGACACCGAGCAGCAGCCAACCAGTCAATTAAAACTATCTTGTATCCCCGTCGGATATAATGCATGTGCCTCGAGTAGAAAACAACACTAAACGCATCGCCCGTTTCAGAGGTAAAACGGCAATAATCACATCATCTCCATATAAAGATGAGCTTCTAAGTAATTCACAGACGAAAATTAGATAACCAAAGTTGAATCTGTCAGCAATCAAGAAAAAAAAATAAGGTAGAAAGTAAAACTGGGGATAGTAATCTTTGCCTGTACTGTCTTGAGAAATACGAGGTCTGTCCGGAAAGTTCGTATAAAAGTGTTCTGGAATGCGAGAAAGAGGAGTGGGGAGGCCAGGTAAGCGCAGGACCCCTTCCTTATGTCCCTAACAATGCTTCAGTTCTGGTCTGACCGCCGTGCGGTGCGAACTGGCTTGTCACGCCATCTGTGAAGTTACCTCTTAACGAAACCCCGTCGGCATGGAGCCCGCTTCCGTTGAAGAGCAGCGCGTCGTAATCAAGTTTCTCTCGAAACTCGGCAGGAATGGCCGTGAAATTTTTGCCGATCTCAGAACAGTTTATGGGGATGATGCTGTGAAGGAACCAACCGTCCACAAGTGGCTAAAAAGATTCAGAGAGGGCCGAGAAAGCGTTCAAGATGACCCACGTTCAGGACGTCCTTCCACTTCACATTCCGACGAAAACGTGGAAAGAATTCGAACTTGTGTTAATGGGGACCGTCGTTTAACGGTCAGACAGGTGGCTGAAGAAGAGCTTAATTTGGGCAAAACCGTGGTCCACGAAATTCTAAGAAACGAACTTCAAATGAAAAAAATTTGCGCCAAGATCGTTCCCAAGCTTTTGTCCCCGGATCAAAAATCACGAAGAGTTGCTTGCTGTGAGGACTGGTTGGAAGCCGAAGAGAATGGTGACTTTTTGAACCGAGTCATCACTGGAGATGAGTCTTGGTTCTACGAATTTGATGTCGAATTAAAATCCCAAAGCAAAGAGTGGAAGACATCCGGGGAACCACGAACAAAAAAATCAAGAAAATCCCGCTCAAATGTCAAGACAATGTTGATTGTTTTTTTCGATGTTCGGGGGATTGTCCATCAAGAATTCGTCCCTCCAGGCCAGACAGTTGATGGAAAATTCTACGTCGATGTGCTCAGACGCCTCAAAGCTCGTGTGGCACGAGTTCGTCCAGAATTGGCGCGAGAGGGGCGTTGGATTCTTCACCACGACAATGCCCCTGCCCACACCTCTCTTGTTGTCCGTGAGTTTTTGAGTAAAAATTCCGTGAGTTTTTGAGTAAAAATTCCATTACGGTGACCGAACACCCCCCCTATTCGCCGGATTTGGCCCCGTGTGACTTCTTCTTGTTCCCAAAAACCAAATTGGTACTTCGGGGGCGGCATTTGGGGGACATAAATGAGATAAAAAAAGCTACGCCGGGGCAGCTGAGAAACCTACAACCAGAGGACTTTCAAGGAGCCTTCTCACAGTGGAAACGGCGTTGGCACAAGTGCATTATGTCACAGGGGGAGTACTTTGAAGGGGATAAAATTGATTTACCTGAATACTCGTAATTGTAAAATAAAATTTTTAAAAAACTTTTATACGTACTTTCCGGACAAACCTCGTATAGTCAAAGTCGTATGGATGAGGGTTGGGTACAGTATACTTCCTGTAATGGTTGGGCCCATGAAGATTGTACAGGTTACGATTCCGATGATCTTGACAATTTTTTATGCACTAAATGTATGTTGTGAATAATGGGGCAAAATCATATAAAGTGTACGGTTTTGGACAGTACACGGGGTAATTAGAAGTATTTTTGTTTTAATATGTTTATTTTATAGAAAAGTTACATATTTCGATATTTGTTCTTACAATTTTGAACCTGATAAGACTGGTCAATAAATATGTTGATTTGAAAACTGTATTGTGTATTATTACAGAGATATATAAATTGACGTTTAATCACATAACCTAAATTGTATTATTAATGTTAAAATCCTAAAAAACGATCAATAACCTATGTTTTGTGAACTACGTTTGTTCCATATCTTGTCTTTCTCACCCAGTAGCAAAATACCATATCCTTCCTTTTCCCACATTCCTTCGTTTCTGTGGTGGGCAATCGACTTAGTTTATTGACTAGTCTAATCTAGTATTTGTCTTTTGTTCCCTTCCCGCTCACACCTGACCCTTCCTTCACAATGCAGTCATTTTGACTGCTTTGGGGCAATACTAAGTCTCCATCTTTCTAGTGTTAATAAAAAGTACAGGTAGGAAGGCGCGTCACACATAATATTATATTTAATTCCTTTTTTTTGTTTCAGATAAGATTATACGACAAAGGTGGAAATCTACAAGAGACGGATATTTAAAAAAAACCAAAACTAATATGACAAAACATTATCCGGTAGCAGGGTAAAAACCGTAACAAAATACATTTTTTTCAATAAATTGAACTTCCTTGACCGTACCACTAAAAACGAAGTTTCAAAATCAATGAACAATCAAGTTCATCTGAAACACTAGCTGATGACGTAGCAAATAGCGGCGACATTTCAGGTTTTTTTTTAAATCAATTCTACTCCGGTAGCTGATCAAAATAAACTAAAATGGGCTTGGAAGAGAAAAAAAGGAACGCATACAAGACAACTCCGTATTTGAGAAAAAGTTAGAAGATTTGTTGAACAAACATATGCCAGATATAAGCTCTGACGATTTGTTTTTAAATCTCTTGGTCCAATACAAAAATCTTTTAACAGTTATTAAAAACTATTATTTTGTTCCAAAGTATTGCAAATCGCCATAGATCTCTCCGCGTGAACTGGTACTACGTCGACGTCAAACTTTGTAACACCAGGCAACGAATGTAATGACTATTCTAACATCTTGTAGCGAAGAGTATTCTTAAATATATTATTCCGCGCCGCTTATAAACATTGCGGCAACACTCTAAATGAAGTTGCATGAAGATAGCGGCCAATTGCGTCCGCAGCACTTTGACAGCGCGGCTAACTTCGTGGTGACTCTTTCAGGCGCTTGTCACGTATGCACTGTACTTATTTTAAAATCCCATTTATATATCTTGCTTTATATCATCTCATATTAAATAATAGTGTTTGTATCTGTAAACATCGTGAATAAATTAATCTTTCATTACGAAACATCATCCATTCCAAGAACATCGCATTTACTCATTTTTCTACCGTAACCTACTCTTAGTAAATATAAGTTTGTGCCTTGGATAAATACAGTGTTGGTGAGGGCCTATAGGAGTCATCAAGGGCCCTACACCACAATCTTGTCACCAGATAATAACTCAAATTCTACTACAACATCAGCAACCAATCATTCTAATTATACTACTACGCAAAGAGATTATCAATCAGCAGGTCAATATAACGTCATGTCACCTGAAAATGATTCTAATTCTTCTGTAATGTGTGCAACCAATTCAACATATTTTTTAAACCTATAACTACCAACCAACGAATGTTTAGTACGACCACGCAGCAAGGCTATATGAACAGCAAATCAATGTGATCCTCATTCAACAGTCAATAATTCTACTCAGCAAAGCTGTGAAAAAATACATCACTTTCCAAATATTGTTTTGTTTTATGATTGTTTAAATTTCCTTAATAAGAAAATTACTAACAATTATAAGTATTTTTCATGCCACTCACTGTAATCGCCAACTTTTCAGCTGGTTCTTTAGGTGCGCGACGTAAATTTGATCGTTTTAAATTATGTTCTATCTTGCAGAGTAATTCATCAAATATAGTTATAGACAGACGAAAATGTTTAAAGAACTTGTCACTATGTTTTCTTACAATCCGAAAACTATATCGAGAAATGTAAATATACTATAAATTATAAACTTTTATAATTAGTAGTATTTTATGTCAAAAGGAAACATCTATTTGACTAAAAAAAAAAATGGCTAACATGAATGGAAATTTGAATAACGCTACCGCGGAAGACAATTTTTTTTTTTTTATAAATTTTAAACTTATAAAAGGTAAGATATTTACAAGTGCTTTTAAATGATTTTTTATTGGTAAATTTGTTCGTAAAACATCAATGAAAATGTTCATTTAGTAAATTTTAATTTTATTTATTAGTTTCTATATAACAAGCACTAACAAATGCATTTAGATGAGTAATCCCACTGTGGATCAAATGGATATCCTTCTAACATTTCTAGAAGAGCACCAAAAGCTAGCTCGTGGACATTGTAGAAATGCAGATGGGCGAACAAGATCCAACCAATTATGGGTTTGTCTCACAGACGAACTCAAAGCATTGGGTGGATGCACTAAAACTGTGAAGCAGTGGCAGAAGGTAAGCACTTTTCTGATATTTTTTCAATTATATAATTATTAACTTCTTTCCAGCCTGCAGAAGTTGCCTGTATGAGATTGCTTTTAATGATAAGGCTGCTAATTTTTTCAGTATGTCCTTGTAATTTTTTTGTTTCAATAAGTTTACTGCTATAATCTTTTGAACAATAAAGAGTGTCATCTATCTAAAATTCTTCCATTATTTTAGTGCATGATATGCATTTAATGTGTTAAGTAAAACCTTTATCATTTATAACAGTACAATTTTGTTATTTAATAAAATTTTCCCATACTCATACTTTATAAATTTTAGGTATAAGCTGACAAAAAATATTTAAATAAAAAAGCTGCTGCTATGCTCGAAGGTCTGCCAGAGACACTAGGGGTGGGTCATCATCTGCTGAGCCTTTAAATCTAATACAGAGCAGAATATTGGCTATTATGAAAGAGGAATTTGGAGAACCTCAGTCGAATGCACGTGTACCTGCATTTCCAGAGATATGTTGTAAAACCATATACTGAAATAGTGCTAACTGTTATCTGTAGACATATATAATATAACATCATGGATATCATCAAAATACATGGTAATATCCATGGTATTCTTCGTGCATTACCATTCCTGTTATTTCTGTATATAAGGTCAGCTTTTTCCCACCTTTCAAACTGAAATACAGCTATGCAAGAACTTCATAGCAGAAACACGAGTGGGACAGAGTGGGTACCTCTTTGACCACCTCAGAGCAGATTACTGTTGTACTTACTGTCTTTTGAAATATCCTGCTAATATTATATGTGTCCAAGTAAACACATTATTCCATATGTCATTTCTTATCTATGTTATATATGTATATTGGCAACACTAGATTCAGTAATTGGGATCTGTCACTGTACAACACCAACATGTCTTGTTATCATATAATAATAAAATAAATGGTTTTCTCTTTATATCAGACTTATTTCATAAACTCTTCCGTATCGCATATATCAGCAATCAAAGATGGTGTCAGAAGAAAAACGATAAAATCCTTAGTGGAAATCGAAAATATCCTTTGTGGAAAAAAAGTGTCCTTTGTTTAGTAGTATGGAGTGCATAAAATAGTATGAAAGCATGGAGTGGCAAAAAAGCTTTCGTACAAGGATTGGTATCTCAAAGGAGTTCACGCAAGACAAGAAAACGTGATAATAGTATTATCTCTCGAAAACAAGTTAGTTTTGATATTTTTGTGCCTAAGTCTGATTGCCAAAATACCAAAGTAAAAGTATGCAGATTGTTTTTTTTTAAACACTCTTGATCTTGGACGTGACACTTTCTTACGCTGGGTAAAAGATATTCCAGCAATGGCACACGATATGAAACCCCCTTTTACGATTGCACAAAATCAAAGTGTTGTGCCCACTAGGAATACGAGTTTACGAAGTACAGTATCTGAATAGTTAGATTTACTTCCTAAAGTGCCAAGTCACTATTGTCGGGCGTCATCAAAGCGTACTTACGTGGAGTCAACTTTTTTATCACATCTGCATAAACATACAGTTTATAAAACCTGGTGGAATGAACATAATAGAAAACCATGTTCAAGAAATACTTTTATAAGTATACTTAGAAAAAATAACATGCCTTTTATCCTTTTAATCGAAAAAATAAATAAATTACTAGTTTTATGTGTTTATCATATAAACGAATTTAAGTATAATAATGATAACTTTGAAATAAATTACTTAAAAAAAAAATAAACTCTCATGTAAAATTTTTCAGGAGAACTTTTGTTAATATCTCAAAAGTATACTTTTTGCACATAGCAGGTTTTGGTTTGTCAACGACGTTATGTTGATTCTATTTCAAACTATATACAAAATAATTTTACCGAATCTTCAGATGCGAATATAGCAAAAATTATCGCAAGCATTCAGAAGTTTTTCATCATAACTTAGTTTCCTCAACGCTATACGAAATGTGGTCGAAAGAAAGAACAGTTTTTAAATCAAAATAGCAATTGGTTGGATGTCATTTTCACTGTAAATCTAGAAAAAACTACATGCGAACCTGAACCTTTTACTTCCACAGAGAAAAGAGAAAGACCTTCTAAAACGTACGAAGACAGTTCAGAGAATACAAATAAACGGAAAAACAAGGGATTGCTTGATATCTGTGGACTTGATTTCATACTGAACTCATACGTACAGGGTTTAAGGTCACATGGTAAAGTAGATGAAGCATTCATCGTTGATATTTTACGAGCATTGCCGGCAGAAAAAAGTAAAATGCGCAATAATAATCTTCTTAATAAACTGGCATATATAACAGCATATTCAAAAGATGAAACTCTTAGCATTTTTATAGAATTGGATCTGAACAAGGCACAGTATGAAAATATGAGGAGTTGTTTGATAGCAAAGAATTGCTTATTGTTTCCATCATACAAGTTGACGCCAAAATCATGTATAGAAATTACTGACGGTAAAACATAAATCAAACTGCAAGATCTTTTGGATCACATTTCAGCCAGACTCCTAAAAATTAATGATGTTTATAAGGTTGGTTCAATCCACTTAATGTTACATTCCAAATGGGGTTGTGATGGATCAAGTGGACAAAGCGAATACAAGCAAGTCCTGCCTGAAGAGAGTGATATAATTTCCGATTCAAATTTGTTTATTTCATCATTAGTGCCCCTGAGACTTATTGATATGAATACAAATGAAGTTTTATGGAATAATCCTACTCCCTCATCAGTACGATTTTGCCGACCAATCTTAATAAAATTTTCAAAGGAAACACCTGAGAAGACAACAAGGGTAGTCGACGAGATTAATGCTCAAATTTTAGCTTAATTCTTCCCTTATCAATCATAGTGGCGTAGGTATTGAAATAAAACACACGTTATACTTAACTATGATTGACGGCAAAGTGGCTCAAGTTTTGTCAGAAACTTCGTCAAGTGCTGTATGTACCATTTGCGGTGCAAAACCTACAGAGATGAACAATTTAGAAAAAGTACAAAACAAACCAGTCGATGAAACTTCCTATCAATATGGCCTTTCAATTTTGCATTGTTGGATCAGATTTATGGAACTTATTTTACATTTACCTTACTATCTAGGTTTTGAAAATTGGTCTGCCACAACAACAGAAAATAAAGATTTAAAAAAGCAAAAGAAGGCTTATGCACAAAGAAGGTTCAGAGAAGAACTTGAATTAAATATAGATAAACCGAAGCAAGTTAGTGACAACACTAATAACGGCAATACAGCCAGCAGATTTTTCCAAAATTATCATTGTACATCAGAAATGACTAGTATAGATGAGGAATTAATAAAACGGTTTTATGTTATACTTCAGGTCATGTCAAGCGGTAGAGGTATTGATGCCATGAAATTTGGTCAGTATACATTCGATACAACACAGCTGTATGTTAATAAATATAAATGGTATTACATGCCATCTTCCGTGCACAAGGTGTTAATTCATGGTGAAAATGTGATACGTCACTTTTCTGTCTTGCCTCTTGAGCAACTTTTAGAAGATGCTCAAGAGTCACGGAACAAAGGCTGGCCTAGCCAGATAAAAATTCTTGAAGAAAAGCAGTATGTCATGTGTATGGGATGTAGAAGACTTGCGAATGTTAACAAAATCATCATGTGATTTAAAATATCATCAGAAATGTGAATCAATAGCATACAAAGATAATTTTGAATTAGATGATAAATCTGGCTTTGTATGTGAGAAGTGTTTTATATTAGATGTTAGCGATTCAAATGCCACTAATGATTCTGAATTAGAACGGTATGCAAAATATTGCGATGCCAAAATAAAATTAATAATTCATTATTTGATGTTGAAGTTGCTTTATAAAAGAAATTCTGTTTATTTTTGTTGATTTTTATAAAATTATTACTGAGGAAAAGTGATCTGATAGGTACATTGCCGTCCACTCATAAGTACAATCATAAGATGTATCTGTGGACAAATTTAGTATTTAAAAATAATGTGTATTAGTGTAATAGTTTTAATTAATAAAAAACTTAAGACTGTTAATTCTTAAGCGTTAACTATTCCTGTAACAACATTTGTGATAATTTACGGGTAGTAAATGGAAATTAAGTAATTAAACCTTATTTTCGTTAAAAATTCGGCGAATTCCCATAGGTAAATCACTTATCCCTACTCTTTATACGCGTATGGTTAAATTTTGTCAATTAACTCCATAAATTTCTACTATTGTATATATAAAATAGGAGATATATAATATATATAAAATGGACAAGGAGTACCAAAATACGGTACTCCTTATCTATTTTTATATAACATAAAAATGAAATGTATCTATACATTTTTAAAGATTACGACTTGCTCAAAAACAGACCACAATTAAAGATTATTTAGTTAACTCAATTAGTCATTAGTTTGTAAAATATGTCAACGTTAAAAAAAAATGTTATATTTAACATAAACACAAATATACTGAATTATCTTTACGAAATGCTTATGAATATTTTCTATACAATCCAGTAATTTGAACATTTACTGAGATTGTACTGCATTCTCCTAGAGAAAATTTAAATATGTTAAAATAGAATTAGAAATATTAAAATCATAAATATAGAATTACACTGTAAATAAATGAATTATATTATAATTTTACATTGTAGCCGTTTTATTATTTATAAGTAACACTTATGACTCTTATGTTATCCCACATACTGTGACTCCACAAAATATTCGTACGATCGCAATTACTATATTATTTTTTGTTAACAATTAATAAAACTTGTATTTACACTATACATTATTTTTATAGCTTAGTTACAAAAATAAAAAAAAAATCATGAACGTGTAAAAATTTGGCACCATAAAGTATTCGTATGCTCCACTACCTTACTCCGCTAATCCCGATGCGTCACATACAAAGCAGTGCGTGTCGCGACACGACTAAGTCTTTAATCGCAGTTTCTACGTGAAAGTATTTATAATGGCGAAAACCATGGGAGAGATGGGAAAAAACATAGGAGGTAATAGTTATGAAAAGATTGCAAAAATGCTTTATAAAAGTACAATACGTTATACAAAAATGGAAAAAATTTGGTACAACTAGTAATACACCAAGAAAAGGTCGTCTGAATGTTTTGAGTACCCGAGATGAGCGACACATTCTGCAAGAAGTAAGAGCCAATCCTTTTATATCCGCACAAAAAATTGCAACAGACCTCGCAAAATTAAGAGGAAAGTTTCGGTACAGAGGCAGTAAGGAAAGGTGGATGTCACGGACGAACTGCATTAAAAAACCGTATATCAGTGAAGTTAACAGAAAAAAAAAGATTGAATTTTGCTGAAGAATATCTCAGTAAGCCATCGGAATTCTGGAAATCTGTTATTTTCTCAGGTGAGAGCATGTTTCAAATCCACGGTTCAAGTGGCAAAAGAACAGTTTGAAGAATAAAGATATAGCGCTTTCAAAAGAAACTGTTATTCCAACTGATTAACATAATATAACTGAAAAAATGTAATTACAGAACTGGCTCGCTCGTGATAGCTACCCAATCAGCTGAGAACTCCACCCCAGTCACCCGATTTGAATCCCATAGAAAACCTGTGATCATTTCTTGACAAGAAAATTAGAATATTCAAATTATCAACTAAAAATGAAATGAAACTACACTTGGAAACAATGGTTTACTGTATCCAGTAAATATTTACAAAATTTAATTCCGAGGTGAACTTAATACAATGACTGGATTAACGAATACTTTGTGGAGTCACTGTATATCACTATTACTGGGTACTTAAGGTTACTAGTTACTAAAAATTAAAAAAATATTAATAAAATATTAATATTTTTTTAATTTTTAGTAACTTATTTTACATTCTAAAATAATTACTAATAAGATCAGTTCTTTAACCCTGATACGTAAAACTATGCCTAGAGCAGCAATTTTGAACTATCTTCATTGCCAATGAACAAGCAAAGGTTTCCAATTGTAAAGATAAATTGTATAAAATCAGACCTTTCATTGATGCACTAAATAAATTGAGTGTAGATGTGTCTATGGCCAAATTAAAAACAGGTCGATAATGAAACCATATCTCCCTATGAAATCGAAAAAAGAGGATACAAGCTATGCTGCCTCTCTGACCAATTCGGTTTTATTAAAACTTTACAATTTACCAAGGAAAAAAATAAGAAATACAGTGGACCCCCGATAATCCGGCCCCTGTCTAATCCGGCGCCCCCTGTAATCCGACATGACAGAATTATGTTTGACAATCTTTGCTGATCACGCAAGTTTGAACAGGTCACAACTCGTACGCGCCACCGCTATTGTGCTCGACGCATATGCATTGTTTTACTTAGTTTGAATTTGACTACTAGTGATAGCGATACGGCCTAGCGTACGTTCATTGTTTACTATTTATTCATTGTGTATTAAGTATATGTAGTACCTAGTAATGTCGTCACAAACCCAGAAGCGAAAGCACAAAACGTTGACAATTAAAGAAAAATGTGATATTTTAGATCGCTTAAATCGCAATGAAACTTTCAGTAGTTTAGCAAGTGAATACGGCGTAGGCCGATCTACAATTTATGACATTAAAAAAAACCACGAGAAGATTAAGAAGTTCGTGTCAACTACTGACTTCTGTCCAGGCAAGAGACAGACACTCAAGAAAGCTGAACATCCAGAAGTGGAAGAAGCTTTGTACATGTGGTTTCTTCAGGAAAGAAACAGGCATGCACCAATTTCGGGACCCATGTTGGCGATGAAAGCTAAGTTTTTTTATAAGGAAATAACAAAAAAAGATGATTTTATGGCCAGCAAAGGATGGCTAGAACGTTTTAAAAGTCGTCATGGCATACGTTTAATGACTATTACAGGAGAGAAACTTTCTAACGAAGCCCTTTAAATTAAGATTTTTGCAAAAGGTGAACGATTTTAATCTTGACCCGTCACAGGTGTATAATGCAGACGAATCAGGGCTTTTTTGGCGTGTGATGCCTAACAAAACTTTCGTTTCTTGTAACGAAAAAGACGTACCTGGACGAAAAGTGAGTAAAGAGCGTGTAACCATACTACCATGTGCTAATGCTGCAGGTACACACGCGCTTAAGATGGTGGTCATTGGGAAATCTAATAAACCAAGGGCATTCAAAAACATTGATTTACCTGTACACTATTACGGACAAAAAAGTGCATGGATGACAAAAGACCTTTTCAAAAAGTGGTTTGATGAATGCTTCGTACCTGAAGTTAGAAAATGGTTAAAAGATCATAATTTTCCTCAAAAAGCGTTGTTGCTTCTTGATAACGCTCCCGGTCATCCGTCTGAAGAAGAACTGACAACTGAGGATAAATGCATCACTGCGATGTTTCTTCCGCCAAATTGCACTGCACTGATTCAACCAATGGACCAGAACATCATTCAGTTTGTTAAGCAAGACTATAAAAAAAACCTACTTTTGAGAGCCGTATCAAAAGACCAACCAATAGAAAAAACTTTAAAAGAATTTAATATGAAAGACTTGGTTTTGCTCTTAGTCAGTCGTGGAGTGCGTTACCGTCATCAACTATTAAATCGTCTTGGAAAAAGTTATGGCCAGATATAATCACCACTCCTAGCAACGATCCACAAATCAGTGTAACTTCGGAAGTTATAGAACAAGTCTCTACTGAAACACAGATAAGTCCGGAAGATTTGGAAGTCTGGTACCGTGGAATGGATAAAGAAGAAAATGTTTTTCTTGAAATGTCTGACAAAGATATTATAAAAGAGGTTTCTAATAATACAACAAACGATCAGGAAGATAACGACGACGTGATTGCAACTGCTCCACAAGTCACAGATCAAGACGCAGTTAACGCTTTTGAGCTAGGTTTACAATGGGCTGAAGAGAATGGTACATCCTACAACGAACTTTTACTTTTGAGAAGACTGAGGGACAAAGCTCTGATCTCGCGTTATAACAACCTTAAACAAAAAAAAATTGATGAATATGTATTTCAAAGCTTCATAATTTGATATAGTATTCACTACATGATTTTGATTAATAATTCTTGATTATTTTGGTAGATATGTATGTGCATTTATGCTTAATTTTATAATAAAACGTAAGCTCTCAATTGTTATTTAATTTACTAAATTCGACTTACATAAATTAAGTCTGATTTGTACTTCAAAGTACATACATATGTACGTATAATATAGTATAGACTCTCGTCATTAGATATGTAATTTGTCGGATTACAAGGTACTCTTTCGTAAAAAAATCCGGACTATAGGGGTCTTAGGCAGTGGTCTATAATCCGACAAATTCGATAGTCCGACACTGCCCTGCATAATGTTTGCCGGATTACCGGGGGTCCACTGTAGCTGAATAATTTGCAGATATTCACAGGGTGAAAAAGTTGTCCTAGATTTAACAGAAAAAGAATAGGGTAAACAGAAAGTTATTGGATAATTTTTTTACATCTATTTATTAGAAAAATTGAAAACAGAAGTAACTTATGCCTGTGGAACTATAAGGTCTAACCATAAAGACAATCCCAATAATCTGGTATTTGCCTCTTAAACTAAATTGTGGTCAATGTGATTATATATTTTCTAATTTGAATACAACCAACCCTCCTATAATGCAGAACTCTCAGAATGCGGTTTCCATATAATGCAAAGCTGAAATTGCGACAGCCCTCCTATAATGTGGTACATGGTTTCCGTTTAACAGCATCCCATAAGTTCCTTCCGCGCAGCCTTTGAAAGGCTCTAGTAACAAGATATGTTTATATAAACATGCCGGCTTATCTCAAGCCATCTACGACATCAGTTTCAGTCAGTCGACATCGGTTCACAGTACACACTGTGAACGAACTTTGAGACGCTTTGTTGGCGACCAAGTCTTACTAAAAAATTTTCTGCACCGTCCGTTCATTCAGCTTTTTGCTGCTTAATTTGTTTATAATTGGATAACATTACACAATACTATAAGCAATATTCTTCATTTGTTCTAATATAATAATAATAGAGTAATTATTAACCCTTGATTTGTATCATGTCAAACACAAAAGAAACAAGGAATGAATTAAAAGTGTGTAGTGCTAATGGATTGCCATGCGTGTTTAGCAGCAGCGCTTCATACATCCGTGGTGAATGTGAGCCTTAAGGTTGGTGGAGTTTCAATTACTCACTAATTTGGATGAGGATTATCTAGATACACTCATTCAATTCATATTTACAGTCCACATATCCATTCGAACTAGTGACCTTTAACTACCTCAGTGCAACAATCACACAAAATTCATTTGATTACAACATTTAGAAATAGACTTGTATCATACCTACCCAACACAACAACAGGTGAAATCAAATTTATAAAAATATCATACATAATTGCAAAAAAAAATAAAAAAAAATATCAACACAGGACAAGACAAAGAAAAAAAAACAATTCTCTTTATCCCTAAGGGATAGTCACTGTCACCCTGTTTGAAGTTATGAAACAGCTCCAGAGCTATCCAGTAAATAAAACCAAAAGCTGGAATGTAAAATATTTTCTTATAGTTGACAATATTTATATTACTTTAATTTTCCATCGACTTTCAGACGATCTAGGACAATTATATTCGCATCGCTATTTGCCTTTCATCATTGGTTTCGATTAGCTTTAACTTAATTTTCAACCTAAGTATATTTTAAAATGTTCACATTGTCCAGTCGTAGGAAGGCTTGCCAGAAGGCAGATGAACAATATAAATTAAATGTTGACATTATTTCAAACACAATACTAGTTTTGACTGAACCAATCACTGAATATGTCGAAAGACAATTTAAAAACCACAAACAATTTAACCTTACTATTACAACACGACTATATTTCAAAGACAAAATAAAATAATTTTAGCCACCATTTTGTTGAATTTATTTCGCTTGGGGGAACATTACACAACAAAGCAGATCCGATTACATTAATTTACATATTTTGAATTTATCTGACGATCATGACATTAACAAAGAAACAAGGGCGAAATGAATGAAAATATAAAAGTTTTAATTCTTGTTTCCACATGTAAACACTAGAATTTTACAGTTAGAGAAAAAACAAAAGACGATACAAAACTATACAGACGACTGAAAAAAAGGTGATTGTCTGGTCTGGAACGATTATTCTAAGAATCGATTTCATTGACAATAATAGTGTTTTTTATCGATTCATAGGTCTAACCAATTAATCGTTAAATTTTTCTTTCTGTAAAATCATGATTCTTATTTTGCGTCAATAAAAATTATAATACTACTTACAATTACTTAATTGTACTCAAACACATGTAAATTTACAACAACTAATACATTTATGATATAAATGGGGTCCATTTTGAGGTACCATTCTCTATTTTTAAATTGTGTAACTTTTTTTGTAATTAATTATTAATATATATATATATATATATATATATATATATATATATATATATATATATATATATATATATATATATATATATATATATATATATATATATATATATATATTACAAAAAAGTAGTCTATAGCACTCAGGGTTAAAATACTTTTGTAACAATGAAAGAATTTTTAAAATCAAATTAATAGTACTGGAGATTAACCCTAACATCCACACTCACAAATTTTACCTCTTTATAGTATAAGTATAGAAATTTTTGATAGTTACATCCAACCTATATTTTTGTTATATAATATTTTTTATTAAAAAGCATAAAATACTCGTTGTATGGTGCCAGTTATATGATGCTTTTTATTACTTAATTTAATATTTATTAAAAAAAACTTGACAAATTATCTAATTAAGATTCAATTTTATGTGAATTGATTTATGAGTGAGAAAATTCGATAAGAATTTAAAAAAATGGTCTTTTTGTAATGTTCATCCCTAATTATCATTATTCAGTCAGTCACCTATAAGTCAATCACCGTTGTCAATCAACTTGAACATAGACTAAGGATACCTAACCAAAGATATCTAAGAACAAGGAATTAAAGATACTAAATTAAATGACACGGTAATTTAGATTCTTAAAATTTTACTCTAGGTTATATATTCTTTGCTAAGCATTTGCTTCTTTCATGATTGCATTGCCTGTTTGCCAAAATCTAATATAACCTTAATTACTTCCACGAATTGTACAAAAGGCAGATGCGTTTTTTCCTTTTTCACATTCTTCTTTAAATTGGTAACTTCATAACGCAACGAGCAATACACTATATGAATTTTTGCGTTCCATTTATTCCAATATCTGCTGGTACACTCGAGTATATACCTACTATTTTTTTTAGGTGATAATGAAATTATAACCCCGCCTACGCTATCGGTATACACTGGCGCGGGGGATTAACCACGATAGTTTCCAGTTAGAACCGCGTGGAGGTTGACTTAATAAGGTTCTATAACTAGTACTAGGAAAATTAGACCCCATTACTAACAATCCCTTTGCCCCTCTACCTACCATTATTATGTCTATGGTGTGAACAGGTCTGTATAATAAAAAAACGTTGCAGTTTTTAAAAATCATCTATAATTATTTATTAAAACATAGCTTATTGCCAATTAAAGTAGATCTTAAAATCAGGACGGAGATTGTTTAATAAAATATAGAAACCCAGCGAAAAAAATTACAATGAAGTAAATTATTTGTAACAAAGGGATACGTGAACAGTTTTAACTATTTGAATTAAACACATACATAGTTGCTCGTAGGACAGAGATGAAGCTGTTCCATCTTTAGAGTTTTACACTCAGCAATAGATGTGTGGTTGACTAAGAGCTTGACTGTGCACTGAGACAAGCATAATAATAAGATGGTAATCTTACTACAGCAATATACGTTGTCGTCATATTATATACTGGACTGGTGTAATAGTGGTAACTATTACACCAGTCCAGTATATAATATGACGACAACGTATATTGCTGTAGTGGTTATTTCAAGCCATCCAAACTGAAAAATTCTGTTAATGATGTGAAAAGAGAATGAATAAATGATTTGATGTAACGTACTTCGAAAACATTGCAAAGAGAATATATTAGGAAGTAATTAAGCAAATAAAGATTGTAAAATGAAATACAAAATTGATAAGTAAATACCAATAAATTTGAACTTGTATTAAGTCACATTTTTCTTTTGACGAATTTCTAGATTGCTATAAGGATGAAGGCTATTCACAGGTCCGTCTTAAGTCGAGGATACAAGGGTAGCACTGGGGTGCTCTTATTTGACTTGTGGGTACTTGACAGAAAAAGGATGGGCGTATCGCGAAGCTGTGAAGTGATTTTTGAATTTGGCCTAAAATATTTTTAAAACGGCCCTGGCTACCCCTCTTCTCGCTTAGATTTTATTGAATCACAACAATAAATATTTAGGTTGAAGTGATACTCTTGAATTCATTAATTATACCAAGTATGTCGGCGCATAAATGGGTGGAATTCTTATCTTCTGAAGTCAGGATTCTCTGGAAAAAGATATTGCAGCGAGAGTGTGTTTCGCTTACTTGCAAGTGTGTTGCATGTGTTCAAATCCGTAGAATAATATCTTTTAAATGTTTGTTAAACGAGAAAAGTTTTTGATAATGTCTGCAATTTACTCGGGATCTGATAGAATTATTTTTCGACATTGCCGCATTCAAAAAGGAATGTATATGAGTATCATTTCCACCTTGTTTATTTATTCTAAAACTAAAACTATAGACAAAATGTTTGCACAGTAGACATTATGGTACACAAAACTGCAATTCCGTAAAAATAATTAGGTAATGAAATTATACTCAAATTATTTATATTGTATCTTTAAGGAGCTGGCAATATTTATATTTTGTTGATCCCTAGAGATGTTATTCTTATGTCCAATTGTTACAATACAATTAATAAGTCATGAAATAGATTAATTTACTACATAGTTAGATAATAGGCAATAAATAGTAATAGTAGAATTATAGTAGTGTTTCTTCATAAATATATCAGTGAAAGAATAAATTTAATAATATATGCATAATAACAGAGAAATTTCTAACAGCAATTACGAATTATACAGTTTTATAACATTTTTTTTTCAATCTTAAATTATTAATATTTATAACATTAAGTAGTAATTTAAATCTAACTTTAAGACCAGAGTTTGGACGGAAAAATAATAATTATCTTATTTTATTATACATTTTAACATAAATAATTTAATTTTTTACTCTGTTGGGTAAAATTATATAAAACGTGGGGAAAGGCATAGGTTAAGGCACGTTCTACATTGGGAAGGTAAGGCACCTTTCTTTGTATAAGACACTGTGTTTATTTAATACAAAGTGATTAGTGTATGATTTTTATGATTAATATTTTAACCTTTCGACCTCTTGACTTCATAGCAGCTGTCGTGACGCTAGTGAATGATTTAAATCGGCGACTTTATGTTGTACTACGTGTTTTAAATATTTCTATACACGATAAATAATTTTGAAATATTACAAATTGTTGTTCTATATTCCGTTTCTATTTAATTACTATGTCAATACAGTAGACAGATAAATAAAGGGGGGAAGATACAAACAGATTCTATGTAGGATAAATCCAGTAGAGGGCGATATGGACACGACAATCCCAATGGAGAGTTTAAAAGGTAATTAACAAAATTATTGGATGGAGACAAGACAGATATTAAGTGTCAATTGCATAAGCTTTAAGTGTTATTCTCCATCTTAAGGCATCTAGGTAGTAACAATACGTCTACATTGGACTATGTATATATAACTTAACATCAGAAGATTCTTTTTACATTGTGCCTTATATATAATTACTCTATTACACACAGATATTAAATTATATAGATAAAGCAAGTTTACCGAAACAAGCTGTCTACATTGCTACATGTATCTAGTTATGGACTTAGTTTTTTTTTAAGAATTCGATTGATAATTTTTAAAAGAGAATGAAAAGTAATTTTTTTATGTTTAAAAGATGAGCGGTATATAATAATGACAGAACGGACTGTGTTGCTAAAAACAAGTTTTATAAACAGATTTAGAACTCTGAAAACGTAATAAAAAAAAATTACTAATAATTGGAAAATAATTTTTGATTTTTACTTCAATTTTTTCTTCATGTGAACAATTTAATAGGAGTGGATAAAAAATATTATTTTGTGTACCTATTAATTTATATAGCATGAGATCAATTTGCGTTATCTATTGAGCTTAATATCTGTGGTCATAATCATAATGTTTGTTTCTAACATGTCTTTTTTTTATTTAATTAATAGGTAATTAATTATTCAGGAAAAATAAGTATCACGAATGCATTCATATGTTGTTAAGTTATAAATGATGTACATACATAATAGCTTAAAGCTAAACATCTGTCGATTCAATCAATCGACTTACAAGATCGTAAAAACTGTTGATAAAGGAACCAAGCTGCTTGGTACGTGTGTTTTCTGCTTTATCCCAAGAGAAATAGAAATCATTATCGTTTAAGATAGTGTTTTTACCATTGAAACTGAATATTTTCCATAGAGACATTTTAAGACTTCCATACTATCTTAATTTCGAAGCCAGGACCCCTCTGTCAAGAGTGTACAACTAAAGAGGGACCTTTTATGCAACTTAGAAACAAAACAAACTGACGGCCCATCTGATAGAAAGTGGCAACTGTCGCTTATAGACATGAACATTACCTTAGACATAATATACTATGTCACTCATAATACTCCCCATGCATTGCCATCCCTAAAAAGTAAGGTGTTAATATATCTGTACTTTGTAATTTCATTGCCATATCCCACCATTTAAACCAAAACACAGCTATGCAAACACAATTGCTTTACGGTAGATATACAAATGGGACAGAGGTACACAAGAAGATGATTTTTGTACAATCACTCTCTTGTATTTGTGTTGAAAAATGAGAAAATAATTTGAGCCTCCCATATTAACACAGCATTAATCTAGCGGTTACCACTCATCAGGTAAGCCGTCAGCTTATTTGCCATTCTAAGTTGCATAAACAAAAAGTTTTTTTGGTGAAAAATTCAGTTTAACTGATAGAAAACTCCCATAAACGAATGCAAATTATTTCGTTTTCACGACGTGTATAAATATAAAGGATTTTATATTTATATCGATATGTCTCAAATAAAATTCAAGAGAAATTAATGATAAAATCAATCATGTAAATTAAATTGATAAAATAAATACATCTAAAATGATCCTCTGAGCGTGGTGGGTTCTGTTTTAAATACTTACATGTATTTACAATACTTTATCTAATAGAATAAAAATAATATCATAATGATCTATCCACTATAATATTGCAATTAATTCCTATACTAAATTGTAAATATAATAATAAGTATATAAATTGCAAGGAAAATACACAACAAGCTGTATATAACAATGAAATAAAAAGTAATGTCCTCTTATTTATACACAACACTTTGTGCTGACTTATATACACGTGGTAAATATGTATAAAAGAACTTTGTTCAAATCGAAATATACATATTATGTGGGTAGTAACATTATACAATTTGTAAATAATGACAAAACCGTACCAGGGAAATATAAACACTGCAGTGGATGCACTATTTCGAGCTTACTATCAGGTGATCCATATGTTTAATTACATTAAGTTTTCACATCTGAATTACATATTGTTTTAAAAAACTATTAAGATTTTTTTTTTAAATGACAATTAATTCAGAATTTATATTCAATAAAAATGCACAAAATTTTTTTAATGAGAGTTTGGCTTGTAAGCTTGCCTTTCAGCCATTACATATTTATCATAAGTGATACAGTAATAATAATGATGCCAACATAACAAAAACACTGTAGTGTTGCCAGTAATATAAATTATCTCTGAAAGTATCCGCAATATGGTGAGGGCTTATATTTTCCTGGTCGGACTTCAAAAGTAAAATTCTCTAATAAATCTATAACTAATAATAAGTTTTTTTTTTTCTTAATAATTAATGATATTTTAACGTGCCATTTATGTCACATCAGTGGCATTTTAGTTATGTCACATAATGCATTTGTCGGTAAAACTTGGGTTGTATAATTATATTTATATATTTATTGTTTTTTCATACGAGAATTTTTTAATGGTAATTGTTTCTTAATAAATTTTTAATAAAATAAATAGTTTAATTTTTAAATATTCCATATACAACTTGATATAACTTTAGTAATTATATTTTATAATAAAATAAAATGCAAAAATATAAATGTAAATTATCATTTTTTCTTACACATTTCATGTATGTATGTATATAGTTAAAGCCAATAATAATAAAGTATCACTAAAAGATTCTCGCATCAGCGCTTATGAGATTCAGCGAATAATTTAAAAGGAAATTATGACGGTTATGACGTATGACATTATTTAAAATACTGTTATGTTCCATCTATTTTTATCGTATTTTTTTTTTTTTGTATAAGTACTCGCTTCCAATTTTCATAATGAATGAATGACGTGTCAACTCCAGTCGCATTTTACAAAAAAAAAAAAAGTCGAACCATATTAGGTACAGAGTATTTTAAATAATATCATAATACAATAGATATAATAAAAAACTATCAAAATGTCACAATAACGGTGAATTATAGAAAATTACGTATTATTTTGTCACTTGTAACGTTCAACCTCTGATATGACCCCGTATTCCACAACCCATATAAATATGTTAAGGTCCATAACCGACACGCTCTACTACTGTAACCTACAAATTATACCTCAGTACTGTGCGTTTGTATGCGCACCTTCTTCTGACTTCCATTACGGTTTAGAGGCGGCGAGTGACCTGAATACCCTGGGTTCTGTATGCCCAACCCGCCCGGCTCTCCTTCCCGGGGCCTGGGCTTCTTTAGCGAAGACCGAAGAGGAGATCTGGTTATCGTACTGGCGTCTGACAACCCTGTCAGGGTTGTCGCGGTGGTGTTTACCGAGCCCACGCTACCGTGGCCGTTCGTGCTGTAAGGTTTCCCTGACGCGTCCGTCATTGAGATTCCTGGAATTACGTCATTGTAAACATTATAATCTGAATGATTTTGAAGGTATTAAATGAAGTCATAGTGTTGAGAATGACCCATTCAAACAAAGATGATTCAATTATTTGTGTATATTGATAACAAAGTATTATGTCACCTCTTAGTAGGGGTAGGTAATACATATATAGCAATATTAAAAAAAAACGTTCACACTCACTTTTTTCTTTTATCCGAGCAGTAAAAGCTTTGTATTATTCTCAATTTCGTGTATAATATAGTATATGTCATATATGTGTAAGTATATTTGTTATTCATATATATTTATTCGTTTATATATGTAATTTTAGTATATATGTATATCAATAATTACTAGTATACCGCATTCGAGTATTCTGACACTTCCCTATGGTTGACAGGAAGAGAATGCTTTTAGCATTAAGTCCGCCATGTACACATATTTGTACTGATGAATAAATAAATAAATAAATATCTATATATATTTTAGTTACAATATCCATATATTGGTATATAACGAATATGTCTGTTATTATTAAAAAATAATATTAGATAACAGACTTTAAATATATTCGAAAACAGATATCGGACCGATATAGGTGATATCGAAATGGGTACTTTTTTTTTTTTTTTTTTTGATGGGTGAAAATGGTATGGTAACCCCGCCTGCGCTAATGGAATACGCTGGCGGAGCACCAGTGAAGGGTGATAGATGAGAATGAAAACAGGTCAGTTAGCCCATCATGATAAATTCATCAGGAATTAACCATGATAGTTTCCAAGGGGAACCGCTAGGAGGTCGACCTGGTTAGGTATATTGCTAGCAATAGGATACTCAGTCTCCATTACTAACAATCCCTTTCCCCCCTATATCGAAATGGGTAATGATCATCAATGTCTAGAGGAACCCAGTAGGTATATAGATATCGGGTCGGTATCCATATCACCCATGTCTACCTCTGAGATTAATATAATACTTTTATTTTTATCTAAATTTTGAAACTTTGTACATAAGTTATCTTATTTTTATTATATTCAGAACGGCAAACAAGCTAATGGCACATCTGATGGGAAGTGTTGACAGTACCATGGATATCAGGAATATACTACTATGGGCATGGTACACCTCATGCATTGCCGATTCTGAGTGGCGACCCCGTACGGGCAAACGCAGTATAGGACAATCCCCTCCCACTAGATGGAGTGACGACCTCAAATGCATTGCAGGCAGTTCGTGGGTACAGGTGGCTCAGGAGCGTTCCTTATGGCAGTCTATGGGGGAGCAGTGGACAAATAATGGCTGAGATGATAATAATGATGAAACCGTCACCACCATTGAAACCAAAACCGCCATGCCAGCACAGCTGCTTCTCGATAGAAACATGAACGGGAAAGAGGTATATCTGCAAACTTCTTTTGCACATTCTTTCTATATCTGATCTACTCGCATGGCTGAGTTTAAGCATAGACTTGTATAACCAAGTTCTTGTACAGTTTTAGGGATGGTTTGTCAATGATTTTAATGTTGATCCAACGAGCCTACCGATCGTTGAATGCCTGATCGTGTGGTCAATGAAAAGTGTAGATGCCTGTCCCTGGTTCGATTATCGGTCGGGGTAATTTAGATAACGAACTTCGCTTAACTAGCTCGGGTCTGGGTGTTCTGGATACCTCAGAGATAACGAAACTTTTTTTTCACAGGGGGCAAACGAGCATGCAGCTCACCTTATGGTCTGATCACCCGCAACACTAGAGGCATCGCAGGGGTGCTGCCAGCCTTTTAAAAAGGAATATACTCTTTTCTCTGGAGGAGGCTTTGGTTTTTTATAATACAGGGTAACCTAGCATGAGGAGCAGGCGAATGGTGTGATTGTGTAGCACTTTTTATTTACCTCTGCCCTCCTTAAATCCAGGATTGTTGATGGTGGTGCCGTCTGGTGGGTCACCAGCGTTGGTGGGGTCGCCGCCGACTCGCCGCGAGAACAACGCGTCGTACAGCGACATTATGAACAGTATTGCATTTATAACAATGCATACTATCTGTAATCACAACATGTGGCTAATGAATCATCACATCAGTCGATAACTGCCCATTGATGGACATAGACCTTTCCCATATAGGAGTTTCGCCAATTGCTGTATTTAATAAATACTACAAACTATTAAATTCCAGGCAAAAAAACAAACAAAACTATTGATTGAGGGGGAGGGATTGTTAATAATGGAGACTAAGGGTCCCATTGCAAGATATATACCCAATCAGGTCGACATCCACGTGGTCCTCCCTGGAAACCATCGAGCTGTATTCTAGGTGTATTCATCATGATGGACTAACTGACTTGTCTTTCATACCTCACTGGTGCCCCACTCGCGTATATCGTTAGTCCAGGCAGGGTTATCATTCCATTGTCACCCATTAAAAAAAATCCTATCGATAGAATCGTTATCGAGTTCATATGTTGGAATGAGATGGAGACATACGCAGTATTTTTTCTCATGTAACGACTGACCGAAGCAATTTTATAGATAGATTCGTTTTTCCCTTGTCTAGGGAAAAAAGCAAAAGGGACACGTTTACCTCATTTAAAAATAATTTTATAACAAATACATACCAAAAATCCAACTGCGCGATCATTTTGTGATCGATTGTTAATTGTCTATGGTTTGTAAACAGAATTAAACTTTACTTTTTAAATAGTTAAGCAGAGACAGCACCAACACTATCTTTATCACTGTTCGCTCGCTGATCGCTTTCAGGTAATAAAAACATACAAAACATTAAAGCTGGAAATAACGAGCAGCTTTCGAATAAGAAATAATTTTTAAGAACATACTTGTTTCATTTAAGTCTTAATTAAGCACATTAAACAATATAAAAAAAAAATATCGGGCGCGTAATGCTCCTGGTATTACAGGCGTTTATAGACTACAGTAACTGCTTACCATCAGGTGGGCCGTATGCCTGTTTGCCACCTCAGTGGTATAAAAAAAATATACATATGTTACCTGTACATAAAAAGCTTCTCCCCTGGTAAGGTAAAATCCCCTGTCATCGCCCTGCACAGCGAACAGGCCTGCTGCTGCTATAGACAGCAATGCTGGAAATATAAACAATATTTTTAGTAATTTAAGCTTAGAAAAGCAAGTCGTATTCCTGACATAAACCCTTTCCGTTCCCGTGGGTGTTGTAAGAAGTGGCTAAGGGGGGGCGAGGGATGGTCAGCAGCGTCCCTTTTAAAGCATCTTTAAAGCCTAACTGTGGTTGCCAATTCGCCTGCCAAACGTGGCAACTACTGGTAAAACCCCCCTTGTAGGCATCCATAGGCTACAGTGACCATTTACCATCAAACAGAGGGAGACTTTGTACAAAAGTTGATTGCTTGGGTACCTCTGTACCATTCGTGTTCCTACCGTGAAGCAGTTGTGTTTGCACGGCTGTGTTTCAGTTTGAAGGGTGAGATATATACATGAGCATGAATTTACAGGGTACAGAGGAATAACACCTGAGTCCTCAGGAATGGCAACGCATGAGGGGTATCATGGGCGAAACAGTATAATCTGTTATGTCCATGGTACTGCTCATATCTATAGACGACGGTTACCACTTTCCATCAGGTGGGTCGTCAGCTCGTTTGCCATGTTTGTGATGAAAAAAAATATATAAAAATATAAAAAGAATTCAATATATATATATATATATATATATATTGAATTCTTAATATTTAGTATATTCGTTATTGGGAATATATATAGATACTGTAACTATAATATATAGATATAGACCACACCTAGAGTGAAGTCAGTAGATTCGTAGATCTACTAGCGTCGTTCAATACACAGTGACAATTCTGCAGTTATGACGTAATGTCTAGTATAGGTGGTGACTGTTCCCGCAATATTAAATGTGACAGGTCCAAGGTAAAGTTGTCCAGTGTTACCTTGTTTATTAAATGAATAGAATAATCTTTATATTAACATCCATGAGATATTAGATTTTTTATGCAACTTAGAATGGCAAACAAGCTGACGGTCCACCTGATGGAAAGTGGTAGTCGTCGCCTATAGACATGAGCAGTACCATGGACATAACAGAGTATACTGTTTCGTCCATGATGCGTCCCCATGCGTTGCCATTCCTGAAGGCTCAGATGTTATTCCTCTGTACTCTGTAAATTCACTGTCATATCCCACCACCAAACCGAAACACAGCCATGAAAACAACTGCTTTATGGTAGAAACACGAATGGTACAGAGGTGCCCAAGTAAACGACTTTTGTACAAAGTCTCTCTCTTTTATTAAATATATCCTTCAAAAAGATTTATGGTATTTTATGTATTTTATAATGTGTAGTTTGTATTATTCTTTGTGTATACATATCTTATGTGTTTATACAATATATGCAAATCGTATGACTGCCTATTTTTATTTTTAAAATAACACAATTAACATGGAAAGGTGATGCTGGAAGAAATCTCTTATTAGAGATAAGCTCGCCTTTGTACATTATGTTTATAATGAATTGTGATTAACAGTATGTTTTGTGTACAATAAAGAATAAAGAAAAGAGAATTTTATGTTTTAATAATAATAATATATAAATATTTATGCTATTATAATAATAATAATAATAGCATAAATGGCGAACAAGCGGTTCGCCATTTATGCTATTAACAATAAAAAAAAAACCGGACAAGTGCGAGTGAAACTCGCATGGAAAGAGTTCTGTAAGTTGATTTATCCGCAAAGTCCGCAAGTTGTTTCAAAACCTGGCCCAAATTTATTTGTGATAATAAAAAAAAGTACGTATACGGTTGCAACGTTACAAATGCAAATAAATTTCATACTCAAAAATATGGAGAAATTTCTAATGAAAGTATGTATTAAATACGTTTCGAACATAAGGATGGGTAGGATGGTCGATTTTCACCTTATTTTCTTTGTCTTTTCATTTCATATATTTCTAATTTACTCTCACCCTTATCGGCGACGCAGGCGCCATCTAGCGATCACTATATTCGTAAAAAACCTTACCGGCCAACAAAGCGAGCGCCAACTTCATCATCACTAGGTGGGTGTACTTGAATCCGACACGTTCCTTCGACGAGATCATGGCTAGCTGCAGCACTGAAAGCACGCAGAACACACCCAACACCGTCACTCCTATCACGGCCACCACGCCCGCTATATACACGGCCGCTGTAATAGAGAAAACAATTTATATTACACGCTACAATATCTATGTATGTCTACAATATCTATGTATGCATTATCTTACTAATATAAATAATTAAAGATTTTTTGACTGAGGTGGCAAACAAGCATACGGCCCACCTGATGGTAAGTGGTTTTTTTACTAGGTGATAATGGAATGGTAACCCCGCCTGCGCTATCCGCATACACTGACAGGGCACCAGTGAGGGATAATAGGTGAGGATGAAGCAGGTTAGTTAGCCCATTGTGACGAATCTAACAGTAAATCAATCATGATGGTTTCTAGGGGGAACCACGAGGTTGACCTGACAGGGTATATTGCTAGCAATGGGGCTAATAATCCCCATTACTTACAATCGCTTCTCCCCCGGATGGTAAGCGGTTACCATACCGTAGATTATTATATCCTTTATTACACTTGAACTAAAGATACAGCGATTAGTTTAACAACTTGTTAACAAGGGTGGGCTTATCTCTGAAAGAGATCTCTTCCAGCCAACCCAGTGCAGTTAGAGAGAAAATAATTAATTGGCAGGTAATCTAGTGCAGGAAAGGTACAGATAAAAATAATGTATAATAAATAAAACAAACATACACAAATTGTAAAGTTTGAATCACACAAAAAAATACATTTGTGATAAAATTAGTTATAGTGATTTAAAAACTAAACCACTGAACCGATTTTAATAAATTTTTTACGAGACAAATCTGTAAGTATAGCCTTTCAGATAAAAAAAGAATATTTAAAATCGGTTAAAAACTGACGATGTTATGAGGTAACAAATTAATTATAAGGTAACATTATCATCCTTCAAATGAACTGAATAACGTATTTCTCTTTTGTTGGACATTTGGATAAAAAATCATTCAGGTTCAATACTGTTGTAGACAATTAGTATGTAGTTAATTTGTATGAAAATCCACTCCAACCGGCTATCACGTTCGCACGTTACTTTTTGATGGTGTATTTAATTATTAAAAACCACGTGAAAAGCATTAAAAATTTAAGTGTGAACAACAAGCGTCTTGTAATTCTTACGGTGTACATTTTTCATCGAAAGTCGAAGACAAAAAAATCGATGTCTCAGGTCTGATAAAAACTAACAATATTAAATAGAATCAAGTACCGTGTTTCATTATACACATACATATGTATATAATAAAACATCTGTTCCGTAAAAAAATAAGCAAAAGAAACTTCCATCATGACAAAACACACCCATACATACGACCATACACCAATACGCACGACGTCGCGACGTAATGAATGAAAGAAATAGTTTTATTCAAGTAAACTTAGATTTAAGCATTTTGATGTAGTAGTATGAGTATGTATGTATGAATATGTATGTAACATGAGATCCTATTAAAATTATAAATACGAAAGCTTGTAAGGACGAATGGATAAATGTTTGTTACTCTATCACGCAAACACTACTGGACGGATTTGAATGAAATTTGGTACTCGGGTAGTGCATATCCTAACTTAGAACATAGGATACTTTACACACTGATTTATGCGAGTGAAGTCGCGGGATACAGCAAGTTGCATATAATTGTATTTAAAACCTGGAATCGTGTCTGCATATAGATTGCTTTGAAAAAAACTGTGACTACAATCGTTAATAAATTAATTTGGGACTAACACAGGTAAAGACGTTGCAAAAATAAATATTAAAGCTGAATTAGGCGATATAATTATGTAACATGCCACAAAAATATAGATTAATTTAAAAATTCCTCCTCCTCTAGATTGTCGTTTAAAAAGCATTCATGTTTTCAAACATAACCACAGTACTTTCATAAGTTGCAAAATGGTTTTAAAATTATGTTTTGTGTGATCCGGTTTCTCGCCTATTTCTTTATACTCTTACACTTTTCTAAATTATGCGCTTTGTGCATGATTTGAAAAGAATAACTGTCGAATTTCTAAGTGGTCGAACGATCCGAACCACATTAGAATAGGTAGAATAAAAAAAAAAAAAAATCATTTACTTAAAAATTAAATCAATTTGAGTAAATATTTATACATGTTGAAATTGATTACATTTTCTTTTAAACTAGTAAACCATAAGTGTAACTGAATATTTTTCCTAACGGAAAATAGGTCATTAAACGACTGAAAAATTTTAACACCGAAATGTGGTCTAAGATAAAAAAAAAATATAATACACAAATAAAAAAAATATATCAGCTAATTTGACAATTAAGCGACACATTATTTTTAATAGTGTCTTATACACTTACGTATAAAATGTATCTTGACGTATTATTTAATAAATAAAATTAGTGTTTACGCATATAGGAATTATAAGACAAAATATAGAAATTATAAAGGAAACACTCATAATTATTTATCACGCAAAACTGTATGAAAATGTTGACCCGCTATTCTCGAAGTATTTCTATGTAGACATTCTATCTAATTAATCTAAGATTGTGGTATGCTCTGATCACGTGAATAATGTCGGCAGCACCAATAGTTTTCTTGTCCGGCCGTCCTCAAGTTTTAAATAAGTAGACATAAACAAACTCACCGTTAATACGTGCTTCACTTTTTTCCCAACAAAAAGTTATACAATTCGCCGGTTTTTCACAATTGTATCACAAACAATACCTTTCTAATTTCACTAGCGGAATTCACTTTTCACTGTGCTGTACTGTACTGAACTTTTGTAATTTCGCAAATTAGACACGTGAGTGACATAAAGGCGATGTCTGACTGAGCTGATTCACGCAACTTTCGTTTCAAACTGCCGTATACCTAACTCGGTAAATAGGTTCGAGTACGCTAAATGTATCGTCGCACTAGACAAAAATTACAGTTTCCAATATTGAAGATTGAATTGTGCTCATTGCTGCAAATTGTGCTCATTCATGTGATACTTTAGTCATTTACTAACATTGGCAATGTGTTTGGAGGGGGCTCTCAAATTGTTTATATCATTTCGTTAACTCTGATCGATTTTGATATTTTTCATCCGCCTTAAAAAAGAATACTTTTATAACTCCGTCAGTTGTAAACCGATTTGGAAAATTATTTTTTTTTATCTGGAAGGATATATTTACAGATCGGTCCCATAAGAATTATCAGAATCGATTCCGTACTTTGGTTTTTAGATCAAAACAACTGTTATATCGATTGAAGTTGCCATTTTGGAGCTATATTCGAACTTAGAGTAAAATATGTTACCATTTCTTTTCATCGGCAGAATGTCGTAAGAAGCCACTAAGAAAACAAAGCACCAAAGGTCAATAATATATATCAATACATATATATTGTAGCTACGGTATTTGTACGGAGAAATGAACGTAGATATGCGATTGTTGATATATATATATATATATATATATATATATATATATATATATATATATATATATATATATATATATATATATATATATATATATATCGTGGTGGTATCAATATTACTCATGCCTACTCATTCGTGTGGGTAGCCATAAATAGTGTATTAAAAGGCTATAAGAATGAACAAAGACCTATGTCCAGCAGATGAACGAAAAATATAAATATATACAGTATTAGTTGAATTGTTACTACTCTTGTCAGTCGGCTAACATACTAATATAATAACTAACATAATAGCTCAGTATTCAACAGAGTATGAAGTTCACAGTTTCAGTGGTGGAGTAATTAGGAGAACAATACTTGGATAGCTGCGTAGTTACATATTCGGGTCAAATTTCAAGGCTACCGCTTACATGTGCCAGGTCATTTGAAACCATTGAGGCTTGTCTGGTTAAGTAATGGTCACATTAAATGTTTTGTTTCAGCATTTAAACATCATAATATGAGGTAATATTATATGATTTTAATACAAATAATCCTTACTAATGTGTATTATAAATGTGAATGACAATTTGATACCTTGTGACGGTTTAACCAATCGTTATGATATTTTGGTATAACTAAACGTAGTATTTAAGATGGAGAGGTTAGACAATTAATTAATAAACTAATTTTAAACCGACTTCAAAAATAAGGAGGTTTTCAATTCGGTTGTATTTTTGTTACCTCATAACTCCGTCAGTTGTAAACCGATTTGGAACATTCTTTTTTATGTGAATGGTAAATATACTTACAGATTGGTCTCATAGAAGTTTTGTCAAAATCGCATAGTAAATCAAAATATCTGGGTTTGTAACAATTTAAGTAGTTTTTTTGTGCGACACAATCTTTAATTATTTTAGTCAATCAATAGCACTAGATATAGCTAATAGCTACTAAGCTATTAGCTACACCCCGGTTACGCGGACAAAGCTGCTGGTAAAAATAAGCATTATACAGCTCATGTGACAGTTTGTAAGACGTTGCATGCATATGTTTATTTTTAATGAAAATTTAACGGCTGAATGGATTTAGATAGAATTTTATATCAGAAATAAAGTCCATATAATACATATATAAAATACATAATAAATATCAATATATAAAATATAGTTTCTGTTGCGCAAAAACTATATTTTTGATTTTTGCGTAACGTGACATTTAATCCTTTATCTGTTAACAGTACAGCTATTTATGTCATCATTGCTATAAAATAAGACGCATACCCCACCATCACGGATACAAGACCTGCTCGATACAATAAGACAAAAGACAATGCATTATTTACAACAGACCCATCCATCACAATCAATTTTGCCTCGGTCGACGAACTTAATGCGCCGTGCAAAATTATTGAGAGGCAAAACATTTTGACACTAATGAGAATTGTACTACAGACGAAAAAAATGAAGAATTTTATGATATTTTTTTTTATAAATTGCGTTTCACAACGGCAGGGGGTACGAAGTTGTTGAGTTTGTCAACGTCTCCGTTGTAGGGAACAGTTATTGCAAATAAGCATTTGGCACCAAAACTTTTATGGAATGGTAACCGTTATTCGAAAAAAATTTCATTTATTGTTGCCAGTCGAGAATATATAACCTGAATGAAAAAGATACAATATCCATATAGATGGAGAGGAGGCAATTGTTAGTAATGGAAACCAGCTTCATTGGTAGTAATATAATCTATAACGTCTTCTCAGATGACCACACTCCAAGAGATGGCCGTAGGCTCGCCCGTAGCTACGTCCAATTCAAATATCTTCGGCAAAATATGGACATATCGAGTATTACATTCAATACAACGGTAATAGTTGACAAGTGCCTTAAACTACCTCATAAGGGATTGTGGTGTGAGCATTATTTTTTATCAATTCCATTTATTACTTTTACTTTATCGACATCGGCTATAAACTGCTTCGTCCATAGTTCCAGTTGTCTACCAACAGTATAATAAACTTACAATGTCCAATATGGCGGATACATATCACCTAACAATCCACATTCTTTGGTATTGAATTTCATACCATATGTTGTGAGACTTGTCAGGTCAACTCTACACCGGTTCTGTAAAGGATAATTTAATACCTTCCAAATATGCGGCATTATGCCGGAAGGATAATAACATATGTATAAAAATAATTGTTTTGAAACACTGACGTGTTTACCTACTAAAATACCAGAGGGAGACTTTGTAAAAAAAGTCGTTTGCTTGGGCACTGTGAAGCAGTTGTGTTTGCATGGCTGTGTTTTGATTTGTAGAGTGCAATAGGGCAGTGAATGTACAACGTACAGATGAATAACACCTAAGTCCTCAGGAAAGACGACGATTGGGAGGTATCATGGTCGAAACAGTATATTCTGTTATGTCCATGGTACTGCTCATGTCTATAGGCGATGATTACCACTTACCGTCAGGTGGGCCGTCAGCATGTTTGCCATTCTAAATTGCATAAAAAAAAGGCTTTCATATAATCACTGATAATCGTTAGACCTTTTTACATTGTTTGAAGTCAGCACACAGTATAATGATATACTGATTTCGTTAAACTAGCCATGTTTTCCATCTATAATTTAGTATTTTGAAGAACAATACTATGATGTCATAAAGTAGTCGCCATGACACGACAAACATGTGACATTGAGAAGTGCATCCAATTGTTATAATAGGCAATCATTCTAAGTGGAGATGCATTATTTCAGGTAAGCTTTAAATGATTATATTTCTTTACACTGACAAAACAAAATGGTTTTTATAATGTCTTATAATATATTTCTGGTTATATTTAATTTTAAAAGACTTCTAAAACGAGAAAATTCTTAAACCTTCTATATTAAAATTAAGTGTACCTAATATTAATATAGAAAGATAGGGGGGGAAAGGGATTGTTAGTAATGAGATTTAACAGCCTCGTTGCTAGCAACACACCATATCAGGTCGACCTTCACGCGGTTACCCCTGGAACCCACAACGGTTAATTCTTGTTATATTGGTCACTATGTGTCAACTGACCTATCTTAATCCTCACCTGTCACCTTTCACCCCGCAAGCGTATACCGATAGTGCAGACGGAGTTACCATTCCATATTCACCCATTAAAAAAAAAGTCAATATAGAAGGTCATGATGTGTATTAAAATTATAGATTTGTACTAAGTTTCATTTCCATCGTTTTTTATAAATATGTATATTTATTTAAAATTTAATGCATAGTAAAATTCTATGTAAATTTTGCCTACTTAACACCGGACGGTGTTCTCTACCAATCAACCATTGGGCAAACCGAAAAATAAGTAGGCGGTGCGTTATCGAATTGAGAAAAAAAAAATATAACTGCGTATACAAAGCGATGGAAATAAAACTTAGTGCAAATCTGCAATCTGCATACACAACAAAACCGGTACTATCCTGACGACATTTTTGCACGTTTGATACGTTATGCGGTTATGACTCACGCTTGATTTCTATCTAAGCCATTGTATAATAATATTGTATTCCTCGATAGGTTAATATCAATGCACAAGTCAAAAGACAAAGAGGTGAGGATTGCAATATTATAACTCTGTAAAGGGGACCTTTAAGGAAACCTCGCTCGCTATTTGACAGGCAATTCATCCTCACACGATACAACTTAAATTGTCAGGGGGAAAGAATTGTCAGTAATGGGGATTTAATGGATGATAATGGAATGGTTATCCCGTCTGCGCTAACGGTGTACACTGGCGGGGCACTAGTGAGGGATGATAGATGATGATTGATGAAACAATAAATCTATCACAATTGTCTCCAGGAGGAACCGCGTGGAGGTCGACCTAATAGGGTATATTGCTAGCAATGGGATTGTTAATTCCCATTACTACCAATCCCCTCTCCCCCCCAGTAATGGGGATTAGTAGCCCCATTATTTATTTATTTATTTATTCTTTATTGCACAATAAAATTTTGTACAAATGGCGAGCTTAATGCCATATGGCATTCTCTACCAGCTAACCATTGGGTAAAAACAGAAAGCGTATGAAGGGCAGATGTGGTGAAAAATATGTGACAATTATAGTAACACATTAAGGCAATACACAATATAAATATAATACACACATAAGAAATGCACATATAATACATAAACATTACTTTTAATATATATGGATAAACTAATACATATGAAATATATACATATATATATATATATATATATATATATACATAAATTAAAACAACGATAAGCATTATGAGATATAATAACTATTGAGTGACCTGTAACTAGCGCTGGTTTTGTTGACTCAACAAATAATTAAAAAGTCTTCTTTTAAAAATATCTTTACTTGATGCTCTGCGTAGATCTACAGGGATTTTATTCCAAAGGCTGATAGCGGTGACAGTAAAAGAATTGGACATAAATCCGGAATGATGTGACGGGGTGATGAGGAGGAGATTATGAGATGACCGAAGATTAAGGGTATGGGAGTCTTTGAGATACTGAAATCTATCTTTCAAATAAGTAGGAGAGGAAGGATCATTGAGGATAGAGAACAGTGTGCAAAGTATACGTAAGTAAGTTTACCAGAGGGAGACTTTGTACAAAAGTCGATTGCTTGGGTACCTCTGTCCCATTCGTGTTTCAACCGTGAAGCAGTTGTGTTTGCATGGCTGTGTTTCGGTTTGAAGGGTGGGATATGGCGTGAATTTACTGGGTACAGAGGAATAACACCTGAGTCCTCAGGAATGGCAACGCATGGGGGATATCATGGGCGAAACAGTATACTCTGTTACGTCCATGGTACTGCTCATATCTATAGGCGACGGTTACCACTTTCCATCAGGTGGGCCGTCAGCTTGTTTGCCATTCTAAGTTTTATAAAAAAAAAAAAAAAAAAAAAAAAAAGTCTTTGCGGTTACGAATGGTCAACCATTTGAGTTGTGAGCGGAAATTAGAAACGTGGTCATACTTACGCAGCCCGAAGATAAAGCGAATGCAGTTGTTAAGCAAACGATCAAGTTTGTTCAACTGTTCTTGCGAGAGGTTAGTAAGACACACGTCGGCATAGTCGAAATGCGGAAGTATTAGGGATTGGACAAGGAGTAATTTAGTGGACGGAGGAAGAAAAAATTTAAAACGATAAAGAGCACGTAAAATGCTTGTAATTTTACGACACATTTCAGCCATTTGGAAATGCCATTTCAGTGATCATTACTAGCAATATATCCTGGTAAGTTGACCTCCTCTCACAATCTTCCCTGAAAACCATCATGCTTCAGTCCTAGCGAATTAATCATGATGCACCAACTGACTTGCTTTGATTCTCGCTTATCGTCTCTCACTGGTACCACGCCAATGTATACCGATAGCGCAGGAGGTGTAACCATTTAATTTTCATCCATTAAAAAAAAAATTCTACCCAGTATGTTTATTCTTATGGTACAACTATTTAATTACATATCCAATTAGATAAGTACGTGAGATGGCGCCATTTTTTATGATGGAATTCCGTGCGCAATTCCATCTAACATAACATAAAAGGCACTATACGGAATTCCTGTCCATACCAATCATAGTAATCATAATTAAAATATTTTTTAAGTAACTATTTTATGACGAATTCATTAATAATTAACCACGATGGTTTCCAGGAGCAACCGCGTGCAAGACAACTTGTTAGGGTATATTGCTAGCAATGGGGCTGTTAGAGCCCATTAGTGACAATCCCTAAACTTTTCTTGTAAAATGTAACTTTCTTCCAGATTACATAGTTAGGGAGGGTTGGTTTACAGAAATTGATTTGCATTTATCAAATAATGTTACGGTATGTATGATGCACGAGACGCACGTTACATTACGATGTCTGTTGAGTGCCAGCCCTAAATTAATAGGACGCGTACTGACATTCTATTTGTTCTCTTTTATTTATCTTTAAGGCAGTATCACAGACATTTCTGATTAATTTTTGGTTGATTATTCATACATACATACATTCTATATTAGAATAGAATAAATGTTTATCGTGAGCTGTACATTATAATTATTCGTAAGATGTTATTCACGTCTTAAAGGAAAACACAGCCTACCTATAGATCGGGCATACAAAACAATTAGCTACATATTATTAAATTATTTTACAATTTATACAATAAAGTCGCCTTTAAAGTTGAAAAAAAGAATAAAACACGTTACAATTACAATATACTAATTATCATTCTATATTATTACATTATAGATTAAAGATTATACATACAAATACATATACATACATACTCATATATGTTCTTCTCTATGGGTGTCGTAAAGGTTAAAGATCAAGGGATGGATAGCGGCGTCCCTCTTAAAAAATCAGCAAAAGGTTAACTGCGGTTGCCAACCCGCCTGCCAAGCGTGGCAGCTACTGGCAAAACCCCCTTAATGGAGGAGGCCTATGTTCTACAGTGGACAGTTAAAGGCTAATATAATAAAAAATACTAATGTAACGTTAATAGCATAAGAACATTTATACATTATATAACGAACTTTTTATGTGTCAATTTTTATTCATTATCTATCAATTTCCAAAATATTTTAAGAATACTTGACAGCTAATCATAACGAATTGAAACGTTTATCGGTATATTCAACCAACTTCAAATAAAAGAGGAGGTTATCACTATGTTTTTTTTTTATATTTGTTACCTCAGAACTCCATCCATTTTTTTAATTTTTTGTCTAAAAGGATATATTTATACATTGGTGGGTAGTTTTTAAATCAAAACAACTCGATTTGCCACGACTGAAATTGATGTTTTTTTTTTGTGGAACAAAATCTAATAAGTCTATTGATAATCTTGAATTAATTTAGTTAACGAAATGCCTTTATAACGGAAATAAAAAGTAATTAGCCAAATATTACAGCTATAAATAATAGTAGAGCTATTGTAGTTGCCATTATAATTATAGAATGAAATAACTTTGCTAATTGCCGTGAGCATCATGGTAAGTATTATGTGGTAATTGACTGACTACCGGATTAATCATTGTCTCTATAATTATAGGATGCAATGATTGATTGAATCACTCTTACCGTTATGTACAAGCGCCAAAGAATGTTTGAAAAAAATATAAAAGATCCGGCATAGGTACGTTTGATCGATACCTAGCGTCACCTACTTATCCAACTACCTGTTATATTACTGGAATAAAAACTATCCTATCTTTTAAGTTATGAGATTTGACAAAAAGAAAGGTTCTTGAGTGGCGACCCCGTACGGGCAAACGCAGTGTAGGAAAACCCCCCACTAAATGAAGTGATGACCTGAAAAGCATCGCAGGGAGTCAGGGGCTTAGGACCATTCTTTATGGCAGTCTATGGGGGAGGCTTATGTCCAGCAGTGGACGAATAATGGTTAAAATGATGGTGATAACAAACAAGCATTTGTTGTTAAACGGAGTCACCGTAGCCTATAGATGCCTGTAACACCAGCAGATCCTTAAAAAACTTTAATACGGCCTTTTTGATGAATTTCATGCTGTAGTTTCTAGGGAAAGTCTCAGTAGGAAGATCATTCCACAATCTGAGTGTTTGCGGGAGGAAGCTCCTCTGAAATTTATGAGATACAAATTATGAGACAGAATAACAGTGTGCTAAGTTTGCCGCTTTAGATATTAATATTTCCTATGAACATTGACGTTTTTATAGCATTATCGATTAAGAACAGCTATAAAATATCGTCTCGCTCTAATTGCAATAAGTGCGATTTTCCGTCTTCCTCGCACATTTGGTTAGCCGACTTTGCGGTATATTAGTATAATAAAATAGGATTTACTACGAGCTTGGACTCATTAAAAATATATAAAGTAACCCGCTTGTATCCAACTGCCAAAGAAAGGAGAGTTATGGTATTGATATTTGTGTTTACATCACATTACCGTCGTCTTGCAGTGGATCATCCAGTACTGAAGATATGTCTTCCTTATTCCTTATTATTCGACAAAAGGTACCCATCATCTCGGGTCGTCTATATGATAAAAATCATTGATGACCTTAATTTTTTTTTATATTTCACATTAATATCAATCATTGGACTAGTTATTTAGTGTACCAGCGTTCACGCAAATCCATTATCTCATATAATTGGGTCAATTCCAAAAAAGTCTTTAGAAATATCCACGAGTTTCACGTGTTTAACTCTAGTGGCTACCAGAATTATATTTCATTTGATTTTTGTGATGAATTTGCAATGGCAACCCTGCCTACGTTATTATGGCAGCATATGTACCAGCCAAGTCAGGACACTGCATAGTGACAAGTTCACCAGGAATTAACCACGATGATTTCCAGAAAGGGACAAGGTTGACTTGACGATGTTTCTTTCTATTGAGGGATCCGGTTTTGTAAGAAGTATCACTGCTTTTCATCATCTTCATATCAGCATTTAACTGTCGACTGCCAAATATAGGCCTCTCCCAAAAGAGGGTTTTGCCAGTAGTTGCCATGCTTAGCAGGCGGGTTGGCACACGCAGTTAGCCTTTGGTTATGTTGTAAGAGGGATGATGCCATCCCTCAACAATTAAGTTCCTTTAGGCGCCTCCTACGGCACACACGGGAAAGGAAGAGGCGGCCTATTCTATGCCGGTACCATACAATTGGTGTTACTGGTTTACACCAAACCTTCTCGATACTTGATAACAAAATAATAATAAAAATATTTTTTATTTAAATAAAACTGAATTATAAGAATTTTTAGATAGTATTTTTTTATGAATCTACCATCTAGTTTAGGAGTTGTTAACTCTGGTCTGATTCTCGTATTGCTAGCACTGGGATGGCTAGTCCTTGTTAGTAACAATTTCCTGCTGATGATTGATATTAGAATTTCAATCATGTAGCTAAGTACATTTATATAATTGAATGACTCATTGTTTGACGCAGGCACGGAATCTATCGTGTCATTTGTGAGGGCAAGGAAAACGGACAAGAGGAAAAATTATTACTGTATAGTGAATGTTTTATTAAGACCTAAATAAACCGCAACGGTGAAGCGTAAAACTTATACGGCGAACTGAGTTAGCATATATGTATTGCAACGTAAAGGAAAATATTATATATGAAGAGGAAATATTGCTGTGTTGTAATGTGTTATTGTATTACATATTTGTAGCAGACAAGTAGATTTGAAAAAAAAAAATAGCGACAAAAGTCGTTGTAAAATAAATAGTGACAAATAAACTCAATATTAATTTTTTAAAACCACATTATCATAAAATCGATATTTAAAAAGAAGTAAGAAGCAAGTGTTTTTAAACGCTCCAAAGACGAATAAAAGAATCAGAGGTTTAGGCTAGCATGAGTAACAGATTTTACGCATACAATAATAGATTTATTAAATTAAAAAAAAAAAAAAGTATGAAGCAAGTGTTTTTGAATGATCCAAAGATGAATAAAAAAATCAGACGCGTCAAATACAGGTTTTACACATACAATAACAGATTTATAAAATTTAAAAAGAAGTACGAAGCGAGTGTTTTTAATGATCCAGACATAAATATAAAAATTAAACCTCTGAAACATTGGCATCAAATCTTTGGATTCCTGAAACAGTTGTAGAGTTTTTAACTAACTATCCACAACAATTCCATCAAAACGCGAACGGATACAATGTAGCCTATATCGTAATGATTTAAAATTATCCGAAGAATTTAACAATTAAGAGGTTCAGATCAAAGGATTCGAACAATACGCATCAGAACGCGGTCAAACTTGGGTAAAAAAATTTATCCCGAATGTGTTTCTCCACGTCAAATACTACGTGTCTGCCAAATTTCAAGATTGAAAACCATTAAGTAACCATGAGGTTATTTCTTTTGTCCAACGGCTGGCTACCAGTGCGTTTCCATTCCAAACAAATGCAGTTAATACAACAATACATTACGACAATAGTTCTCTATATGGTTATCGATGTACGCGATGAATTCCAATACGATGAACACCTGTGTACTGATTTGATGCATTTAATATGTATTGTTCATACCAATTTTTACTTAATAATATAATGACACTGACTGACAGACAGACAAGGCATTGACTAGACATGGCAGCGAAATTACAAAGAGGCAGATAATCGTAGTTCTCAAGAATAACAACGTGTGAGAGGTGCCAGCTATACATAGTTGTTAACTTATTTGCAATTTCGAATTGTAAAAAATTAGACTAATATACTCGTAGATAATGAGAATATACATATATGAATATATTTAACAGAGGGAGACTTTATACAAAAGTCGTTTGCTTGGGTACCTCTGTCCCATTCGTGTTTCTACCGTGAAGCAGTCGTGTTTGCATGGCTGTGTTTCGGTTTGAAGGGTGGGATATGGCCTGAATTTACAGGGTATAGAGGAATAATACCTGAGTCCTCAGGAATGACAACGCATGGGGGGTATCATGGGTGAAACAGTATACTCTGTTATGTCCATGGTACTGCTCATGTCTATAGACGACGGTTACCACTTTCCATCAGATGGGCCGTCAATTTGATTGCCATTCTAAGTTGTAAAAAAAAAAAACTATTCCAAAACAATAAACAGATGCAAACAATTAACAATACTTTGGTCTAATTAGAAACTAGGTTTTACCCACGGCGGTAAAATTTTAATATGTTAAAGTAAACGTTAGGTCTAATTGTCATTTCAAGTTTAACGTTTCCACGCTCTGTAAAATCAACAATTTATCGTGTTGAAGGATGCTTTGAAAACAATGAATCTTACTATAGGTATGCTAGTTCACAATGACATTGTTTCAGAATTGCGTTGATTCAACTAGTTAACTACATTATTATGAACGAACCAGTTCATAAATGAATTTGAAAATTATTCGCCTAGTTTTAAAAAATCAGTTTTAAACAATATCAATATCAACACTACTGGCAAATAATTAAGAAAGCAATAAAAAGGATTTGCGGTAATATTTATAGGCTGTCAACACTGTTCTGTGATAGAGGAAGATGATTCTGCATAAAATTATGGAAATAGAAACCTTGTTAATTAATAAATAGTAAGAATAAACACGCTAACAGAGGAGAATCTTTTATTACAGTAACAGTTACATTACAGTGCCGAGGTTTTCTCAAGAAACTACAGCATGAGGTTCTTCAAAAGGGGGGTAAAGAGGTTTCTTCAGGGTCGGCAACGCACGCGTAATACCTATATAATAATACCTCTGGTATTGCAAGTGTTCATAGGCTAGGGTAACCACTTACAATTAGGTGGGCCGTATGCTTGTTTGCTACCTCAGTGGCATAAAAAAAGTTATCTTTACTATTAGAAAGCCTATGTTAATTTTGATTCCTGTTTCCTACTACAGGATAGGCTCAGCCTAGTGTAGGAATCAATGTTAAATTTTGTGCTTATACAAACATACTTTGTTTTTTTTTTTTTATTTTATTAATATTCACGTGCCTCAACAGATACAATAATACATTAGAACAGCTTAGTTTGGGACTGGATGGTACTATTTACTACGTCTACTACTAGAAGTTAAAAAAAATTAATAACAAATCCTTAAATTTATTCGTTTCCATTACGCGTTAATGCGTGCATACCTATAACCGAAGACTCGGTAACTTTTTACCTATTTGATCATGACAAATTGGTTTAGTCTCTCAAGATACCGCAGTTGTAAGCTGATCTACGGACCCATGAAGTCTAGCGATACCATAACGTAATATACATACAGGTATACACAGTAGCACAGTGGTAGAATTTACAGGATACAGAGAAACAATATCTTAGTCCTCAGAAATAGCAACGTATAGGTGGTATTATGGGCGAAACAGTATATTCAGTTATGTCCATGGTACTGCTCATGTCTATAGGCGACGGTTACCACTTTCCACCAGGTGGGCCGTCAGCTTGTTTGCCATTCTAAGTTGCATAAAAAACACGTAATATTTGGCATTAAAAGAGGACGACTACTTTTTAACTTCTTCAAGATGGAGAGATAGTTAGCACAGCTATATGAATAGTACCACAAATTTATCGTATGAAAATATTTACTCTACAGATGAACTCGAAAAACATTCATTCACGGATAGCCGTGCTGTACTTATTTGGATCTGTATTGTCAAATAAATAACGCGTGCGATTGTAAGCGTGCATACCAATCTCACGAGTCTTATTGTTGTGACCACTTTCAAAATCACACGTATTTTATGTGCGTTCAAGATCAAGTCTTGAAAAGTGACAACGCGGACGCGGTGAATCCCACCAACGTAAACTACAGTAAAGGTTGTTTTTCTAAATGAATGTAACTAATAGAATAGTAACACTGTCTGCGCTATCAGTATATCAGAAGTAACAATGAGTTAAGATGAAAATGAAGTCAGGCCAGTTGGCCATTAAAATTTCCAGGACGACCTTCTGGAAGTTAACTTTAAGGTATTTTATTTTTATACTACAAAAGTGACAAACAAGCATACTGTCCGTCTGGTGGTAAACGGTTACTGTAGCTTATGGCGCCTGCAACACTAGGGGTGTCACGTGCGCTTCGTCGATCCTAAAGAAACCATAATATACCTTTTTTGAAGAACCTCATACTGTAGCCTATAACGAAAAACTCGACAGGGAGCTTATTTCACAGCTTGAGCTTTTTCTATTCCTTTAAAACGTACTGTACTACATATATATTGCTAGCAATGAGGATTGATCTTTCCATTATTAAGAATTGTTCCCCCTCGATGTTGTCAGATCACTTGGCCCATCCAGAAGAACTAATCGAGAATCTAAGAATTTAACCAAGACGGTTTAAGCTGACATGCTAGCACCGGGACCGCCAATTCTTACAGGAGGGAGAAAAAGTTACTAACTTTTTCTCCCTTCATGCTGCCTAGGTTACCATTCCATTTTAATCTATTTAAAAAAATCCTCTTAACACTATCTCATACCTGCTCCGCGACACCGTCTCGAACGTAGGCGATTAACTAAAAAAATTCCACTGACCCTTGTCACGATCACATTCCACAAGTATTAAGGTACTAAGTGACGGAGTAATTACTTAACACGTTTAGTTATCAACACCGGCTGTTGAACTGAGGAAAGTGACGGACAACGCAATGCGCTTAATGACACTAGCCCTACTTAAGGGAAAGTGTATTTATTGTTTATATGAGACGGGAATCAACGTGACAATTTAGATAATTTACCTGAGCTATGTCGATTATTTATAAATATTATTACGAAGTATTATTATTACTTGGCCATATGGTCCCGGCATTGAATAGTGGCCTATTCTATGCCGAGTTCCCTTCCTTTCCTGTGGGTGTCTATAAAAGGAGCCGACTAAGGGAGGGCGAAAGATGTACAGTAGCATCCCACTTAAAACATCTCTAAATCCTAACTGCGGTTGCCAACCCGCTTGTCAAGCGTAGCAACTACTGACAAAACCCCCTATTGGGGAAGCTATGTTCAGCAGTGGACAGTTAACGGCTTATCTACTGTTAACTGTTTTGTCACTTTCCTACAAATTGGAAATTAAGCACAAAAGAGACCAAACAGTTCAATAGCTAAATTATGAGCGGTTGGACAATAAGAGGGTTAATATTTATGTGATGAAAAGATGGTTCAAGCTATTAATTTTCTCAAAGGAGCTAAATGAATTCGATATACTTGTAAATAACAGTGATTTCATGATATTCGGTCGTAAAAAAATAATACGACTGCAGTTTGCATATTGATTTTGGTGTAGGTGACGTTATAATCTAGAAATGCTTTTTGAAATACCTAAATAAATCTCAATGTAACGGTATACGATATTAGAATAGAGTAACAGATATAAAATCGAATATTAATATTCCAATTATAGATGAACTTAGAGATTGTGAGTTCGAATCTGACAAATATCAAAACATTATGTAAATTTCGATTGTCGATAACACTCCGGTGATGGTAAATACAGTTCATAGACCTAATCAGTGTGAAGTTGGTCCAAAATCAATTTAAAATTTTAATCTAACGTCGTACTTGATTAATTATATTCAAATAGACAAATGGATGGATCAGGAACTTTTGGATTCAACGTAATACTTGCTAAATTGGATTCGAATAAGCATAAAGTAATGCATGGGTCAGGAAAATTTAAATTTAATATTACACTTGACAAATTGGATAAAATGGATGGATTAAACGGATTTAATTCAACATCACGCTTGTCAAGTTGGGTTCAAATTATAAGTGTACTCGTATAATGGATGGATGGATCAAGGCTCCCGTAACGAGCAAGTAATGCTTCTGGTGTTGTAAGTTCTCATGGACTGCGATTGCCACTTACTTATAAGGTGGTGATTTATGTATTATCATTTATTCATCTAGATATCTATTCATCGTTCTAGAATATTGTACGAAGAACGTTGTTAAGGAACCAAAATACAATATGTAATAGAAAATTCAAAATAACACCATATATGAAAAGTACATACGAACATAGTATATAATTTAAGATAGTGTTTCAAAAACAAACGCAGACTACAATTGTGGCAAAACCAGTTATATTGATTTAAAAATTAAATCACTGAACCGATTTTGATAAAAAATTCTATGGAGGCAATGCTGTAAGTATATCCTTTCAAATAAAAAACAATTTTCCAAATTGGTTTATAACCGACGGAGTAATAAACAAAAAAAAATACAACTGATTTGAGAACCTCGTTCTTTTTTAAGTCGGTTAAAAAGACCATGCACAGTAGTAGGAAAATAATAGATTATAGTAATGATAAGAATTTAGAACTGACAAAATTTTTCATCGTGCCTCCTATCAAATTGTTTATAATTCTCCTCTCCATCCAAAGCTTGCCTGGAAGAGATCGCTCTTAGCGATGAAGTCGCCCATTGTTTTCTCATTGTGATTATTTCTTGTAATTATTTATATTTATAATAAGTTTACTATTGTAATCTTTTGGAGGAAAAAATAAAGAGTATCTATCTATCTATCTATAAGGTACGAAATATACTTACCCTTAATAAAGTCCTTAATTCCACAAACGATATAGTGTTTCGTGACATGGCAAATGTTCGCACACGTTAGTGTCAAATATGTTAAGTGCTAATGAGAAATAAGGGCTCGTTAGATTTGCACGAGTTTCATGGAATTATTAATTAAGTGTAATGAAATAATATGTTATAATTTACAAAACGTTTGACCCATCGGTGTCGTGATTATTAAAGCTTAAAAGGACTAAAAAAAGATAAAATATCTGTGTAAGCGAGATATTTTGAATAAAAAGACGTCTTATGGACACATCATATCCTCATATCTATCATTAACTGTCCATTGCTGAAAATAAAGCGGCCTCTCTCCTTTACCCTTATGGGTAAAAAGTTTTCCGGGAGTTTTCCAGTAGTTGACATGCCTGGCCGTCGGGTTGACAACCGCAGTTAGCCTTTTGGTGATGTTTTAAGAGGGACGCTGCTGCCCAATCCTCGACCATTAACTTCCCTTAGTCGACATTTACGACTCCCAAGAGAAAGTAAGGAGAGGCCTATTCTATACCGGGGTCACACGGCATTTATAGGATACTCGTACATTAGATTATAATATTTGAATTTAGAACGTGGAGTCATGTGTTTACGAGAACATTTTGTTATACGGAAGTAAACCCAATCCTCTAATACACTATAAAAAAAAACAACCTTTTATTTACTAACATATTAAAAACCTCTTAGAAGTCGTTTAAAAATTTAAGAAGATTAAAACTACAGATGTTATCGAGATAAATGTTGTTGAAGGGATTTTGATAGCAACAAATGATGTAAGTATTATCTTAAGATATAAAAATCTCTTGTCACAATGTCCGTTCACGCTAATCTCCAAAGCTGCTTAAAGGATCTTTGTAAATGGGTATCGTTTGGTTCCTAATTTATTCTGATAAAAATTTAACCCGGTAAGAGAGTAAAACAAAGTTTGCCGTTTCAAAGCTTTGGTTTGAAAGCTGAAATAGTGTGTCAAACCACTTTACACACTCTATTCAGTAAAAAAAAAGTAATATCACACACATCAAATAGCCAAAATACTATTATCAACAACTATTAATACATTTTGCTATTTTCAATCGACTTCAAAAAACAGGAGTTCTTAATTAAAGTTGTATTTATGTTTACTACCTCATAACTCTGTCAGTTCTAAACCGATTTGGAAAATTGTTTTTTTATCTGAAAGGATATTATTTATAAACTAGTTCTATTTAGAGATTTTATCAAAATCAGTTAAGCAGTTTAGTTTTTAAATGAAATGAAATGAAATAAAATGAAATTTATTTGCTAGAAACATTATAGAAAAGGTGTTACATTTGTGAAGTTTATAAGATGTCCATTATGTTTCGCCACATCAAATGGTATGCAAATATTAATTATTGAATTTATCTACATATAGGCCATTTTATACAGGTAAATTATATATTTAATTTAAAGTTAAAGTAACTAGTTTGTCACAATTGAAGTCGGTTTTTTGTGGGACACAATCTTTAATTAGTCTTCTAATGTATGCAATTTATATTTTTTAATAGTATGGTTATTTGCGCTTGTAATTTTGTTAAAAGGAAAATTCGCACATTCTGAACTGGACTTTACTTTTATTATAGGTTAGACAATACAGGTGTGGTCCCACGTCCGTATTACAGATTAAATTTGTCGTTTTGGACTAGCGAACGTGACCACGCATTGCTAAATAAACATTTTTAAAGTAACGAAAAACTAACTAAGAGTATTGTGCACCTTAGGATATTTGCTACATGGTAAAGTTGATGGCGTTGATGCGTAAGTTGATTTGGTTAAAGTTATTTCTTTATCAACCGACTTCAAAAAAGGAGGCTATCAATTCGGTTATACTCTTTTATGTTTGTTACCTCATAACTCTGTCATTTGTAAACAGATTTGGAAAATATTGTTTTTTTTTTGTCTGAAAAGCACCTTAAGATTAGCACCTAAGAATATAAACAACAATACAATATCAGATGGAGATTTCTGATTAGATTTTCTTGAGAAAAGTTCTCTTCTTGGGTACCTCAATCCCATTCCTGTATTGCCGTGAAGCAGTTGTGTTTTGGTTTGAAGGGTAGGATATAGCAATAAAATTACAGGGTACAGAGGCATTACATCTTAGTCTTTAGAAATGGCAACGCATGAGGGGGTGTCATAGGCGACATAGATTTTGTTATGTCCATATTTCTGTTCATGTTTATAGGCGACGGTTACACTTTCCACCAGATGGGCCGTCAGCTTGTTTGCCATTCTATGTTGCATAAAAAATACATGCTTTTTTTTAGAATCCCGTTCTTTTTAGTACGTTGAAAATATTGAAATGTTTTAAACTTATAGATCTACTATCGCCAATGCTTATAACAGGAAATGGGACTTGGCAGTGGCTTAACTATCTGTATTTATCTCCACGATAATCCTAAATAAATATACGTACAGGTATCTTATTCCTTCCTTCGTTTTATGGAGGCCCATAGTAAATTATGTACATAAATAAAAATTAATCGTCACTAAATAACTGTTTTTTTTTTTAGAAATATATATACTTTAAATATTTGTTGTATTAAATTTTTTCCCCCATACAAATCGTGACTGTCGCAGTCTAACAACTTTTGACAGAACAACATATCGTCATAGTCGTAGAATACTGACGGATCTTTATATGTAATCTTCGTCAGATCCGTCAGTATTCTACGACTATGACGATATGTCTGGCCGATTAGTGATAAGTAAATTAATTATATATTAATTTAATTATAGTTAAACATTTCAGTAAATTAATGTGTAGAAATTAATATAACCTGTAACAGATTTAATACTTTCTTACAAATAAAAACAGACTTTAAATTTTGATCAAAATTTATATGGCACTATTAATAATACTATCAAATAAATCCTTTCGTATAAATAATTTAAAAACAATAATTAAAACTGATTTATAATTGGTGAAAATAATTGTTTTTAATGTCAAATTGATACCGCATATAATATTCAATAAAATTAATGTGAAGTCATATTAAAATATTTATAAATAAATATTTTATGGTACACTCTGAACAATTTACCAGATTTTTTTTGTTTCGTGTAAAGTTTTATTGACACCAAAAAGAATAATTGAAATCCGTACAGAATTAGTCAAGTTATATCATTATTATTATTTATACATATATTACATACACAAAAAAAAAACAGTACAGTCGAGAACTTCCTGTTTTTTTAAATCAATTGAAATAAGTCATGGCTTTTGTTATCTACATATAACTTAATCTCAAGTTTGTTTATTTATATACTATTTAGATACATTATAATGTATTAATACATAATATGTTTAATATATTTCATCTATATTTTATAAAATGCGAATGTACAGTATCATATTCTAAAATAAAACTACTATTTTTAAAAGATGTTTGCGATCGATTAAACCTTACGACTTACGAGTGACTGAGAGGCAAGATTACATTACCTATATTAAAAAAAAAGAGACGGAAAACGATGCACTCATCATGTAAATATTTTATTACACTTTATTGGCGGCCAGAACGGATTATGGAAATTAAAATATGGACAAAAAACGTTTAATACTTTTAGCGATATCAAAAATTGATGAAAAATGACGCTGCGATCGAAACGGATTTCTATCGCATATGTCTAAGTCCTAGTTAGGTTTACGTTTTCTCAATTTATGCCTAAACTAACTGTGCCCGCGGCGTCGTCCGCGTGACCGGGATAAAAAGTAGCCTCTGTTTTTCTCCCAAGCAGTACGTGTATGCCAAATTTCATGACAATTGTGTTGTTAAGACGCCTAGCGGTAACAAACAGATTTACTTTCACATTACAATAATGGCACAGATTTGTACGCTACTGTTTGACATTGCAATTTACTTGACTATATGTATTTCATTAAATAAATAAGAATTAAATCAAAACTAATACCTCAATACTATATAACTATCTCAACATCGTCATATCAGCCGTTAACTGTTCACTGCTGAAAATAGACCTCCCTCTATTTGGAGTATTTGCCACGCATGGCAAGCAGGTTGGCAACCGCAATTAAGCTTTGGTGATGTTTTAAGGGCGTCCCTCTTAAAACGAACGAATAATAAATGAAAAATATTTTGCTCCAAAACAAAAAAAAAAAATAGCGTTTTGAATCCCCACAAAACATAAATATTTAAATTCAGAACGAGCAATCGTGTCCGCGTGTCAATTTTGCTTCAGAACTTACGCTAGTTTCTTGTACTGAAACTAAGTTACGGGCACACGGCTAGACTATACTAAGATTAAGTAGTCTTACAAAGAGGAAAGATTTTATCGTTTGTTTGTAATGCAATAACTCAAAAACCATTCAACTGATTTGAAAAATTCTTTTAGCTACAAAAACCTATATTATCAACGAGTAATATAGGCTATGTATATTTTTTTTATACAACTTAGAATGGCAAACAAGCTGACGGCCCACCTGATGGAAAGTGGTAACCATCGCCTATAGACATGAGCAGTACCATGGACATAACAGAGTATACTGTTTCACCCTAGATACCCCCCATGCGTTGCCATTCCTGAGGACTCAGGTGTTATTCCTCTGTACCCAGTAACTTCACGCCATATCCCACCCTTCAAACCGAAACACAGCCATGCAAACACAACTGCTTCACGGTTGAAACACGAATGGGACAGAGGTACCCAAGCAATCGACTTTTGTACAAAATCTCCCTCTGGTAATATTCATCATTCATCATCATTTCAGCCATAATATTATTATACGAAAACTCTATTTATTATACCTGTACAATAATAACTGTACAACCCCAGATCACTAATCTCTTATAAATAATCAAGTTGATTTATTTGTCTGAACCTCCAACAAGAATTAAATACACTTTAATTATATCAAATCAAACCAAATCACCATAACAAAAGACCTGCCAAAATGGAAAATCGATACAGTGAAGAAGTTTATGTTAATGCACTTGTTTCGTAGCCCGCGCACACTTCCTGGCGGGGTTCTTGTTGGTCGCGGACCCCTCTATACACAAATACAGATCCTGCTATTTAAAGCCAAGTAACAAACGATACAATTATCAATACAATAAGTTTATGTTCCGCAAACAAGAACAAACCGACTTCTATAGTTGCAAAACCAGTTATATTTAAAAACTAAATTCTGAATCGATTTTGATAAAATCATCATCTCAGCAAAAAGACCGCCTTACTGCACTTATACAATTGTATCGTTGTGTTTGTAAATTGTCTTGCTTATTTCCTATATTGTATAATGCAAATAAAGTATACTCATTCATTCATTCATACATTTTCTATGGGGCCAATCTGTAAGAATATCAGTAACTAGCTTTCAACTTTTGTAAATGACTTCAGAATAGAACTTATGTCTTTCTTCGTTACATGTTTTTTTTAGAATGGCAAACAAGCTGACGGGGCCCACCTGATGGATAGTGGTAGCCGTCGCCTATAGACATGAGCAGTACCATGGACGTAACAGAGTATACTGTTTCGTGTCATGGACACCGTCATGCGTCATTCCTAAGGACTCAGGTGTTATTCCTCTGTACCCTGTAAATTCACTGCCATATCTCACCCTTCAAACCGAAACACAGACGGTAGACACACGAATGTAGTATGTACATACTAAATTTCATAGTAACTAGAGGTGTTAAGGCGCTAAGAACAAACAAACAAACAAATCCACTTTCATATTTATAACATTAATAAGGATAATTAATAAATAAACTTTCACATTGCCAGCCAGTGCTTGAAAATTGGATTACAAAATTACGTATTATGAAATGTACACTTATATTTATAAAATACTAGCGGCCCGTCCCGGCTTCGCACGGGTGGACATTCTTATAACATTTTAAAAAGTGGTTATTGTGACATAACGTTAATAGTTAGACATATAGTATCGGGAACTTGTTTGTAGTTATTGATATTTTCTTCAATATTGTAGAACATACTTTTGTTCCATCGCCAATAGTTTCCGAAGCGCACGCGACGAAAGATATTTTATAGCATTTTTTACACCTTGAATTACGTTACTAAAGTTTTAGTAAGCATCCCTAATCTTTTCTAGCAATGAATATAGCCTATGTTACTCAGGGTGAATTTAACTTTCTAATGGTGAAATCATCAAAGTATTTTTTGAGTTTATTCATTACAAACATACATACGTACACACAAAACTACAAATCTTTCCTCTTTATAATATTAGTGTAGATTATTTATATTTATAATAAATGTATACTTATAACACGCATAAAATAAATTAAAACTTTGTAACAACAGAACCTTAACGAAAACAAAGGAAAGTCGGGGCGTCACCCATGGAAATAGGTCACTGGTAACATTTTATGGGTGGCAACAGCAAACGTACCTGGAACGGTGGGGAACCACGTAATGTATTACAAATGGGACAAATTAATAGCAGGCATGGGTATAAGTGGTACTGCTCCGATATCTATATATTGGGTTCTACATACATTGATAGTGGAAAAAGGTTATTACCTATTTCGATATCGCCCATACCAGTCCGATATCTATATTCGTTTTATTCGGGTTCTTTACTTCAAAATAATTAACTAATAAATAATATATCCGTTAATGTGTCAATATATGGGGGAAAGGGATTGTTAGTAATGGAAACTGAGAATCCTTTTGTTAGCAATATACCCAACAAGGTCGACCTTCTCGCGGTTCCCCCTGGAAACTATCATGGTTAATTCCTGATGAATTCATCATAATGGACTAACTGGCCTGTTTTCATTCTCGTCTATCACTCTTCACTGGTGCTCCGCCAGCGTATCCCGTTAGCGCAAGCGGGGTTACCATACCATATTCACCCATCCAAAAAAAAAGTGTCAATATATAGATATTGTGACTACAATATAAACATAGATATTGCTGTAGATTACCCATCCCTAATTAATAGCTTCGCTGGCATTATTTATCTCTCGATATTATTACGTTAAATGGGACAATTTGTCGTTTATATTATACTAGCTGTAAATCATGGATTTGCCTGTTTCAATTGTAATGAAAAGTGTCATATATGTTAATTAATACTACTAATATAATAAAATTGTTACTAGACGATGTCTGTACACGGCAGATATTGAGGAAAAAACAATATGAGAGATCTTAATAAAAGTAATAAGAGTTATAACAATAATTTTATTAAATTATTAATTCACTCTTTTCGCCATTCACTCATTCGCCACCTGCTCTTTTCTATCTGTTCTCCTTTAACTAAAGGTTGTCTGTAAGAGTTTGCCCTAGCGATAAGACCGCCTTTTGTACCTTTATGTGTATATTGCAATCTGTATTTATGTTACTGTATTTCACTTGAATTATTCACTTGTCATTGTATATTTTTATTTATGGTGCAATAAAGAGTTAAATAAATAAATAATTTTCAGAAATTCTGCCTGTCTGTCTCTCTACCCAAATATTCCAGCATTACGCAAAAACTACTGCATCAAATTGGATGCGGTTTTCACAGTTGTATTCGTGAAGGTCTAATTGAAAACCTGGTATATATTTTATCTTAATGTGACATCTATAAACGGTCAATGTAATTGGTTTTTCTACTTCTGAAATCCACACATACGAAATATAAAAAAAAAATTGCTCCTAAAAAAAGACAGTTTTTACAGTACTTTTCACAGTTGTATTCCTGAATGTCTAACTTAAAATCTGGTATATGTTTCATTTTGATACATCATCTACCAGTGATCTAACTAACTGGTTTTCCTACTTTTAAAATCCACGCGTATAAAGTAACGGGCAAAAAACTAGAAGAATTATGGTCTATCTTTGTGACAAACATTAAAATTCTATCTATCTGTTATCATTCAACATCAAGTGGGTAAAAGTACTCTAATAATAATCTAAATATACAGATAGAAATATAAATATACATCAAAATCTAAATAAAAGTCATTTCCCTAATACATATATCCCTTTTTTTATACCACTGAGGTGGCAAACAGGTATACGGCCCACCTGATGGCAAACGGTTACCGTAGCCTATAAACGCCTGCAATACTAGGTGCATTACGCGCGCGTTGTCGACCCTGAAGAAACCTCTTTACCCGGGGGAAAGGGATTGTTAGTAATGGGTTCTAACAGCCTATTGCTGACGATACACCCTATCAGGTCAACCTCTACGCGGTTCCTCCTGGAAATCATCGTAGTTAATACTTTTTTAATTCTTCACGAGGGGATAAGTGACCTGCCTTCATCTTCACCTGTCATCTATCACTGGTGCCCCGCTAACGTATACCGATAGCGCAGGTGGGGTTGGGTACTATTCCATTTTCACCTATTAAAAAATACCTCTTTACCCCCTTTTTTATTCTTCTTTACTACACTATCTCTTTTACTGTATATCTATCTTTTTATTGTACGGATAATTTGGTAGTATTGTTTTATTGTTATACCCTATTCCCTTTGGCCGCAACAGAATATCAGTGCTTTGCTCTTTTGAGGGCGAAGCAATAAACTGAGTTGTGGCCATTTTGTATTGCTATGGCAACACTCACAAACGAAAATTGTATTTAGCTTTATGTATTTTTTTTATCATTTATGTTATCTCGCTTTGTTTTTGTATGTGTATGTTGTAATTTGTGTGCTGTAAGTAAACAATGCAAATAAATTATCTATCTATCTACACTCGTGTAAAGTCGAAAAGGCAGCTTGTTAAAAAAAAATAACTACAAAATTCTAATATCGACATTATAGACGAATAGTATTCAAAATCAATACATGAGCTACGTACAAATCGAACACACGTGATACATTACACTGAACAGACGTCTGAAGTATTCCGTAGTTATTTAGTTCAAGGGCTAGCGTTATATTTGTTGCTACCTTCCAAGCGCAGTAACATTTTTCAGTGCTGACGAATGTTATGGTCCGTTCATATATACGAGTACGTACGTCATAGACGATCCGTTGTTAATAACGATTCGTAAAAAAACGGATAAAGTGTAATAAGTTTAAACAATAATTAATATAAGTCATAAGAAACTGGCCGTGTGGTCCCGGCATAGAATAGGCTACCCATTCCTTTCCCGTGGGTATTGTAAAAGGCGAATAAAGAAACTTAATGGTAGAAGGATGAGCAGCAGCGTACCTTTTAAAACGACCTAAAAACTATGGATGCCAACCCGCCTGCCAAGCGTGGCAACTACTGGCAAAACTCCCCTTTAGGGAAGGCTTAAATTCAGCAGTGGACAGTTAATGGCTAAAATGATGATAAGGAACTGTGCTAACGATTTTTCAACGTCTTCGTATTCGCGATTTGTGATCATATGTATACGGTGATAATTACTTACAGGCTACTACAGGAAAAAATAATCGATTTATCTGAAAAATGTAAGAAGACATACTAACTCATACACCATTTACACGTACAATCAACTAGCTGTATCCCGCGGCCTTGCTTGTGATCGTTTAGCAAATGTAATATTCCTCAAGAAATGAACTATTAAATGTAAAAAGAATTTATCAAATCTGATTGGTAGACTGGTAGTAAAGCACGTACAAACAAAAAAAATCTTCCGTTTTATTATATATCCAATAACTTTTAGTACATCTACCGAATTACTAAAATAATCGTATTATATAAGAAAAATAAGGAGTCACAAGAATTTGCTATAAATAGTGCAGTACAACAGCGCTCAGATTCTAAGGGTCAATTCACATCACACTGAGATGGTAGCGAAGCGACGCCGCGACGCGGCGAGTGGTTTCAATGTCAAAATTTATGAAGCGTTTTAAACTATATTGTATTTACTATTTAATAATTGTTTCTATTATTTCAGTATATACATGTGATTTGAATCCTAACAAACTCAACGTGAGTAGTTCTAACTGAGGAGTATAAATAAAAAGAAAATAGATTGCAAAAATAAATGTCAAAATCGTAGCTTACACTGGAGTATACTCAATCTATCGAAAAATGTCCAAAATGATTTATAATTGTTAACGGCTAAGATATTACGTAACTAAAAAAATAAATTCAAATTTAGAACATCCTTTCTGAAAACGTTTTATAGTATCGCTGGCAAGCCGAAAAACGGTCGAGGAGTCTTAAACCGTAGGTTTGTGTCACTCCAAACGCTGCCATCACGGTATGAATTGCCCCTTATACTTTCTACTTTTACACCACTTTTTTACACTTACTGGATGGCCGGAACTTCGAGACGTCTGCGCCGCATTTCTCCCTGTTGTACGACATTTTCTTGCACATATTCCATGGTCCGAAGTAGCCTTGCTCGTAGCTAGGGTTTACCACTGGGGACAAGGAAAAAGCAATGTTAATAAAATCAGTTAAAGTCTAAATTAGGATTCAAAAAATTTAGAAGACAAATTCAAACCTTGCGGTGCCAAAGATTATTAATAGTGATGAATGTGGTGGTAGCAAAGGCTATTGAGCTAGTCATGATAGTTTTCAGAATTATAAATTAACTTCTGCAAAACTTTTGTTTGAAAGAAAATGTAAATGAACAAAGAATAATTTTGCTGGATAAAAAATCGACTTATATCATGGCCAATTCATATGGGACTAGCATGCAAATTTATATGGGAGCAAACTATATAAATTATATCCGATATATATAAACTATATCCTATAGTTAATTCTAATATAGAATGGGCTGCCCATTCCTTTCTCGTGGGTGTTATAAAGGGCGACTAAGATAGCTTAAATATCGAGGGATGGGAAGCAGCGTCCCTCCTTAAAACATTACTAAAGCCTAACTACGGTTGCCAAGCCGCTTGCTAAGCGTAGCTACTGGCAAAACCTTTAAGGGTGAGGATGAGGTTCAGCAGTGGATAATTAATGGCTAGTATGATTATATGATAATAAAACTCTTAAAAAAAAAGAAACAAGCTAAATAGTAATATGCTAATTCAAAAAACTAAATGAATGGGGTACTATTTCGCGTACTGTATTTCAATCCAAACCCAATACGTTTAACAGTTCCATTTAGAATCTCGATCGATCCATTGACAACTTCTATTCACGACTGACGTGAATGGGATTTCCGCAGTAATGTAAAAAAAATATCCAATATGTACAGACTTATAATGTATTCTCATTTTAAAAATATTTTACGATACCTTAAAAAAGTATGGTTTTATAGGCAAGAGGTGTAACAAAATAAATTCATTTTTCAAAATTAATCAAACATCGTTGCCAATTTAGTATTTCTATTAAATTAATATTTTTAATTTTATATTTTTCATGTTTTTAATTTAAATCATCAAACAAAGTAAAGAAAAAAAATACAAAAAAAAGACTTCAATTGCGACAAAACAATCTGATGATCAGCGACCTTTTTGCTTCACAAAGAAAAACAACTGATTCGTGAGAAATAACGGTTTCACGTGCCTTCCGAAATATGGCAAGTGAAAATCTTTGGTAACTCATTCAAATATTAATTTGGAATTTCAAAAAAAAATTCAAAGACCGGGATTCGATCTTCCTATCTTCCGAAGGAGCGCAAATCTTTATTCGACTGAGCTATAAGCTAAGTGAAATTACAGAATACACAGAGTCATAACGCTATAGTCCTCAGGAATGGCAGTCAGTGTATTTTGTGAAGTCCATGGTGTTGTTCGTGTCTATTGGTGTCGGTTACCACTTTCCATCAGGTAGGCCGTCAGTTTGTTTGCCATTCTATTTGGTTTAAAAATCCTGACGTAATATGTTGACACAATATTACGAGTAGAATTTGATGCGCAACACAAGTGTGACCTTAGAGTAACTGTGACATACATATTTGGGCATGACAATGTGATAGTAAACTTGTTTGTCTAGTGGGTGCTGTCATGACACTTGTATGTATGTACCATTGCCTATTTGTTGTAACAACACCAATTTTAAGTTTGGAGTTTTATTATCGACTTAGGTATTATGTAGTTTTTTTTTAATGGATGATAATGGAATTGTAACTTCGCCTGCAAGGTATACACTAGCGGGGCACCAGTGAGGGATGACAGGTAAGAATGAAAGGGCAGGTCAATTAATCCATCATGATGAGTACACCTGGAATTGCAACCACCTGCACAATGGTTTCGAGGGGGGACCACGTGGAGGTCGACTTGATAGAGTATATTGCTAGCAATGGGACAGATAGTCTGCATTACTAACAATCACTTTCTCTTCAGTATTGTGTAGTTTATGTACTAAATTATTTTTACTTGAATTAAAAATTAGGTTTCATTATATTTTGGTAAAATCTATTTCATAAGGGGGGTCAAAAAATTCGTTTCACTCGAATCTTACTACGTCTCAGTATGTGTATAATCCGCCGATGAAACTGTACTAGTTCGTTAATTATAGTCCCTTAGCGCGAGCGACCAATTAAATTTGGGGGGTTATACAAAATGGATCCTTCCATGGCGTAATTGAAAAAACACAGCTCGGAATTGCAAAAGTCTATATTACTGCATCATCATCATCATCATCACATCAGTCGTTAACTGTCCACTGCTGAACATAGGCCTCATATCACTGATTATTAGATAAGAATTATTTTGTTTTCACACGTGTTTCACTTATAAACCGCTAAACACGTGTCGCAAAACGTGCATGAACAAAATGGCAGTCGGAGATTGATGACTAATATGGAAGGTTGTGGAACTTCTGGTAGTAATAGTGATGATCACTCTTCGATTGTTGGCAGTCACATACATACTAATGGTGGTGGAATTAAACAAAATAATTATAATCAAATAACCAGAAACTGCATAATCTCAGAAACTGCACTTAAAATATGAGGTAACGTTAATAGAGTTTTATTGTTAGCTACACCAATAGCATTAATACCGAATATTCAAATGCAAGCAACCATAGATCACATACATCTAGATGGAGTATTACAAAACAAACTCTTCTGTAAACAGACCAATTTTTTTATACATGCGTGCATAAAGAAGGATATTAAAATGTAAATACTCAGTATGTGAAAGAAATATATACTTTAAGTTCATCATGTCAGTCTTTATCTGTGTATTGTTGAACATAAGTCACCCCCTTGAGTAATTATACTTGAGCCAGTAGTTGTCACGCTTGGCAGGTGGATTGGCAATCGCAGTCACACTTTAAAGATGTTTAAAGAGGGACGCTGCTGCTCATTCTCGCCCTTCCTTACTCGTCTCTTACTACACCCACGGGAAAGGAAGAGGTAATCTATTTTATGCCGGTACCACACGGTCAAATTTATTTTAAGATAAAATTGAAAAATTACAATAGAATAGTGCGCCACCTACCCTTTGTCTTTTTCTCAATGTCCTCTACCCAAAGGTTGTCTGGAAGAGATTGCTTAGCGATAAGGCCGCCTTTTGTATCACTTCTCATTAATATTCACTGTATTTGTTATCTCTCTTTCTAAATTGTGCAACAAAGTGTAAATAAATAAATATATATAAAAATTCGCGATATGTATTTTTTAAAAAACACGTGTTAGCGAATAGTCACATAAAGCGTCATCTTGATGCAAAATGATCTACGTTACACCATATTATACAAGCAACAGTCTTATACAAGCAAAGGTTTCAATGTAGGAAGGTCGAGGAAGTGTTAAGAGAGAAGAGGGCCCAGTCACGACTTCCTTACGTTCTAATTGAATTCATACTGTATTGCGAATTGGTCGCTAATTGCAGGCCGGCAAATCGCCGGTTTAAAATATTTAGCTGTGGATTTAAACTTTTTGTATTTTTTCCAGTTTGCAGTTCTTTGATAAGCGCATCAGTTGCGAACAAGTGGATGGATTACTCTTTTTTTAAGATTAATAGAGAGAGAATGTTATATAGTATTAAGGCCACCTTTTGTAGCGGACATTTTTTTTTTGTAATATGGTCAATAAAGAATAAATAAATAGATAAAAAAATAGATAGTAGTGTCCAAGATTCTCTCTAGTAATATACGTCCTAAACTACGTTCTAATATATTAAATAGTATATAAAATAAGTGGGTGTCTCTACATATATTATAATTGCTCTAGTTGTAAAAATCGAAGTTATTAATATTAGTATACAGTATGTTAACTGACGTAACCTCTTACTTAAAACTATTCTTTTTTTTTTATACAACTCATAATGGCAAACAAGCTGACGGCCCACCTGATGGAAAGTGGTAACCGTCGCCTAGAGACATAAGCAGTACCATGAACATAACAGAGTATACTGTTTCGCCCATGATACCCCCCATGCGTTGCCATTCCTGAGGACTCAGGTGTTATTCCTCTGTACCTTGTAAATTGGAACAGTACAATATATACAACTATCCCTCTTCTTTTTCGTAAGTGCCGTAAAAGGCGACAAAAGAAACTTAATGGTTGAGAGATGGGCAATAGTAGTCCTCTTAAATCATCACCATAGCCTAACTGCGGTTACCAACACGCCAGCCAAGCGTGGCAACTACTGACAAAACTCCCCTTATGGGGAATGCTTATGTTCAACAGCGGACAGTTAATGGCTGAAATAATAATAATAAAAAATGAGTACGATGATAATTATTGTAATTGTATATTCCAGTTAACGTTTATTTCCTTGTACAACTTTTAGCTTCTAAATAAATGATGGTAGGCTCTAAATACAGCATCAAATTATGTTGTCGTTGACCGTGAGATTTGGTTTGAATTATAATTACTATTATTTAACTAGTCATATATTAAATATGTAAAGACGGGTGACACGTGGGAGTTGAGTATGGTAAGACGTGTTCATATGCCAATCATCAACGTTCAGATGCTGATAATAATAAGAAACATTCTTAGTTATTATGTGATGGAAAACGTATTATTTGGAGTATAATTTTCAGAATCAATTAATTAATATTAACTATAATGATTTTATGATGATTTTATTAATATAATAAAATTGTAACTAGATGATGTCTGTACATGGAAGATAATTAAGAAAAAGTGATAGATGAGGTCTCAGTAATACAAGATAAAACAATATTATTTATTGGTCTGTTTGCTTCACCAAATTTAATGCGGTTTTCACAGTTACGTTCCCGAAGGTCTAACTTAAAACTGTAGTTTTAATTTGATGGGAAGTCTAGAAACAGAAGTGTAATTGATTTCTTACTTCTGAAATCCACTCGTAGGAAGTAGTGGGCAAAAAGCTAATGTTTAAATAAAATTATTAAACAATCCGTTTCGTTTTATTGCAACCTTACGTAAATTAAGAACATAGTTATGTTTATTACATAGAGTCAAATTTTGCAACAAACATAAACATCTTTGACACATGAAATAAATTAATACATTGTTCTAGAACAAAAATAATCGTCTACAATAATGACAAAATTAGTATTGCAACCAACACGGGAGTAGGTATATACACGGGTATAGGCAAATGCAAAATATTTATCAAACTTGCTTCAGAATAGGCGAAAGTACTTCGTAATCATACAAAGAATAGCTATATTGAGAATCCCTTTTAGAATTGCTTAACAAAAAGAACCAATGCGTTATTCCAGACCAACGGGTCCGCTATGTATAATTTTAATTAAATCGGTCGGTCAGCCTTTTTGCATGAATGAACAGCAAACATTCAATCAATTGCATTTATAACGTTAGGTTTAAAAGCCCTTTTATTTGTCGGAAAAAGCTTTAAGATTAATTTTAAAAGCCAATCTTACCTGATACTTTATGATAATGTATAAAAATCCCGTGTTTAAATATTCGTTCACGTTAAAACTACTCGATTTATTTTAATGAAATTTTGTAAATGTGTACTGATTGCTCTAACTTGAGAGATAGGATAAGTTTGTATGCCTTTAGAGTATTTTTGCTGAGAATGCTCAACTAGTCTCGGAACTATCTGGGGTATGAGTGCTCACGAGATGAATCCAAATGTAACATTCTCTGTAAAACATTATAGAATCTGGAGATAAGTCCAGATAATATCATAATATACCATTACTATCCAACGTTGAAATACTAAACTAGACGTCATCTATTTTCATAAAGTTAAATCAACAACCATTTCCACAAACAACGGGAAGCGAGCTATTTTCAAAACAGACTACCATATGAAAATTCTAATGCAGACTGGCTTTGCTGCCAGTGCTCGTAGATCTAGTATCTAGAGAAACTAATGAATGTAAATTATCGTGCCGATTAAAGAAAGTCTCGATTTATACGAGCAACCGAGGTGTAACATGTGCACCTCATTAGGGATCAAATGAGTCACATGTATGAGTCAATTGACTGCATTGTGACCGACATTCACCTAGTCTCGTCTCAATTACCGAGCTATTGGTAATAGGAACAGAGGTTAAACGTCGTAAATTTGACCTTATGTCATATCAAATTGCAGAGGAAGTTGTGGCAGATGGAGACGTTAGACACTCCTTGTCAGAATGGACAGTAATAATGGGATGTCTTTAGGAAATTGAAGTTGACCTGATGTCGCATTATAAAAAAGTTATATATTTGAATAGATTGTAGTTAATTATTAAGATTTCCAACTTTTGAGCCTTTTTTAACTCAATTACAAGTATCTAACCAAAAATTGAAGAAACTACAGCTTAAATTTCTAGCAAACAACTCACAATTTAATGTCCCATCAACGAATTACAGAAATAGGCTACGAGGTTTCCACCCTCCTAAAAATGTGTTATTACCATTTGGCGACATTTATCACGTTTATTCCAACATCTTTAACAAGCATTAATGGACACCTAAACCGAAGCAATACGTGTGTAGGTGCATGACGCATTACAGAAAGTTTTCTGAGATTTTCGAGGAAGTGGTCAGATTTGGTGCAGGTGTAACAAGTTCCAAGTATAAAAACATTGTAGTAAAAACACTAAAATGTTTTCACTTTCGTAACTTGAATGTTTTAGCGAACAGAAATATAAGTGGAAGAAACAATAGATGTATGTTCGATTTTTAGCACTGTGACATCTATGCTTACTCCTTAATTAATGTGAAAATTTATTTTAATTTTTAATATAGGATTCTACTAACCTTTTGAAATTGTATCGTTGAAATAGTTTGACATTTAAAGTTGTTTCTCTTTTACTATATAAATTAATACCCTATGTAGAAGTTACTATAAGTAGATGTAAAATACGAAAGTTGCGCAAATAGAATGGGAGGAGTTAAGTTCTCAATGACCTGCATTTAAACGGTTTAAACGCAGTTCGTCTTTGCTCGCCCAGATCACTATCTCAAATTCAAGCCACGATTGTTTTTACTGTGAAGAGATACATTCACATAGTAATCACGAAGAAATTTTCAAGGCAGTTTGTTTGACGAAGCACTAAATTATAGCACATAACTTCAGACAATGGCTTTTTGGATATCCCTTTGTACTTAAAGGTGCAAGTTAGAGTTGTCAATTCGACGTCGGAATTTTGTGCCAAGTAAAATTGCTACATTTGTTCAAAATAAAAAAATTGGGGTAATGGTTACTGATTTTAAATATACTTGTTTAAAAAAATATTCATTTTTGTTAAAATAAATTAATAACTGTTTCTGTATTTATTAATTTATTTATTTATCATCATCACATCTGTCGTTAATTGTCCACTACTGAACATAGGCCTTCCCTAGAAGAGGGGTTTGCCAGTTCTTGTCACGTTTGACAGGGGGGTAACAACAGCAGTTAGACTTTTGGTGATATTTTAAAAAGGACACTGCTATCCTTCGACCATTAGTTCCCTTAGTCGTCTCTTACGATTTATTACTTTTTTTTATAAATTCAGACATTTATTAAATATTAAAATAAAAAAAATCAACTTAAAAAAATTGTTAGATTTACAACGAGTAGGCTGATATTGTATTTACAGTTTTGGAAATTAATCCCATTGTTGGTGACATAAATTTTCTAAATAAAAGAATATTTTTCTTGTTTCGACACGTCATAATTTTGGGCTATGCGGAAATTAATAAGAAAAGGCTGAATACAAACAGGACGAGATCTAGCTTTAAAACGATTAAGTTGGCAACACTGTTCCAGGTCGATAACTGTTAATCGTTAAAGAACAACACTGAACAATAACTCGTAAAGTGCAGCGATAAATTTTACGATTGCAGCCGGTTGAAGTAAACTGATAGCTCAGATGTGGGGCACTGTTTCTGTGGGACTTGCCTATTGTAACGTATGTTACTATTGTTATATATTGAAAGTATTTATTAAACACTTCAACGTTAAAAATTAAATCTTCTAAGAAGATCTAAGTTTAGCAGTGAACACTATAACTTTGATAATGATGGCTTACGACTACAATTCCGTTGGTTATTAAGCTATGCCTAAAAGAAGGTTTTCAATTCGTTTAACTTCTTTTGGTTACACGGTTACATAATAAAATCAAAAAAGTGTTTTTTAGAATCTATAGGATGCTCACTCCTGTGATGGCACCATATTTAATTTGTGACGAATTCAGCTGCAGTTTTTGTTTAAGGACCAAGAAACTGTTGAGGAACAAAACCAATTCTAGACTCACGATTCCATCGTTTATCGGCACATTTTATTCACTTTAATATATGAATATGAAATTCCTAGCCAATATTAAATTTGTCACGACTGAAGTGTCTGTTTTTTGCGAAGCAATAATAACATTTGATCAAATTGTCGATTTAAGAAATGTAATCTTGTAAGAAGATTTAATAGAGATATGAATAAACCATAGAGCTAGTAGCAACTTAGTTTTCACTTTAGAAAATATGCCTGTATTGACGACGATCGTTCGTCGATAATTAATATGAACAACATGCATACAGAGTAGCTGTTGCGAGTATAAGAAAATTTATCTTACGTATCGGTGAAAGTAAGTTCATGTAACGAAGAAAAACATGGAAATTTTTTTTTTTCGATTCTGAACCGTTACCGCACCTATCAGTTGTTATTCTGTTCCATTTTGATGTTACTTCTACATATCATCGAAATGAACTATCACAATTTTATAGATAGAGAAATAATCAAATTGATAAGACCTTTTTTTTATATAAGTTACTGTATTTGATATAAAGTTTTGGGTCTGATATTTTAAAAACTATTATTTGTTGCATATTAAAGCTCAAAATCGGAAACTTTAATAAAGAAAAGGGACCAACATAGGACCCTATCGATTGTAACTTATTAAAACCCGTTAAAAATCGTTGTTGTAATTATGTAAACACAGAAATAATATATAGTCGAATTGGATAACTTCCTTCTTTGGAAAATCACTTAAAACCAATCAAACTTGTCGAAGTAAAAGTGAAATACGTGAGATAAAGTTTGGAAAGTAGGTCTTCTGAACACTGAGAGGTTATCACGATTTTCATGAGCCCAATCAACTTGGAATTAACTTTGAAACTAATGGTAGAATAATACAAGTAATAACTAATGATTGCAGTCGAAGTAGCGAAAGCAGACTGTGTCTAAAGATACAATTTGTTTGAGACCTTTTGTCAATGGAATTTCCAACTTTATAAACGATTTCAAATGTTTCTCAATTCATCTATATTATCGTGACTATATAAATTATATCTGGCTCCTGTTGCCAGGATTATATCACTCAAAAGCCTTGATTAAGGGGATTTAAGAAAATTACTTTTAGAAATTCTTTTGAGTAAATATATTGTACATGTATTAACAAGGGCTCTGACTGGTCACTGTAAACTAAATAAGCATATGACCCAACTACGCTTATGCCTAAAAAGAAGAAAGAATGAAGAAGAAATGCTGCAGCACTTAACTTGTGGCTGTTGCCCACTCATACATAAACGAAAACTTTAGAAAACACATTTTACTTCCTGAGGAGCTAAAACAGAATGTTACAAAAAACATCTTAAAATTCCTATCATTGATAGGAATTAGCAGAACTTTAAAAAAGGGGCGAGCACAAAAGATCATGGAAAGGTCGCAGTGTTATAGGTTTTTCTGCCTGAAAAAGCATGTCTATCAATAATAATAATAATATTGCGGCTATATTACGTTATAACGTAAAGCGACGTACCACAATTAGATTTCTTTTCATAATTGATAAGGTTTACTTCCGTGTTGGTTCCACATCAATCTTGAGTAACAAATTTTATTGGAATTAAAAACTGCTTGTCATGAGTTAAAACCACATATTTAAAAATATAGGAAGCCGTGTCTTTAAATATTTTTAATTTAACGTGTCTGCAAGACATATCTTTCGAAGTAGTTTTCTTGGACAGTAAAATGTATTTCTTTATAAAGAATCTAAATAAAACAACTAGTGATTAAATTGAAAGTGAAGTAAAAAAAAGTGTGGAATAACGTTAACAAATTAACAGTTAATGAATCGTCAGCGACACTAGTTGATTTAGCATCAATGTCATGGGCATTGAAGATGTTTATGCGCGTCGTAGTAAAAACAACGGACGTAAAAAACAACTCTTGCGATCTACCGAAATATGCTGGCACGGTATGCAGACGAGGTCGTTGGCTGTCAGTCGAAAAAAATGGCATTGTCACGATGACCATTGATGGGATTGGATAGGCGTAGGCAAACCTCAACAACAGTTACTCTATTGTGATGTTGACACAACATTTTTACTATATTTGGAACATCAGATTAATAATGTATTTAATTTGGTACATCATTCGTATTTATCAATACACAAACTTCAAATGTTAACTAAATGACTAAACAAGTAAAATCAATATACATGAATGATGATGATGCAATGAAATAAAAATGTAGTAAAATCATTCATCTACTAACAGCATACAATTCAAATACAGAGTGTGATTACTATTTGATATGCTAAGAGCTTATAGAAATTATTCCGTCTAAAATAGCAGACCTCAACATTTCTCTGGTTAACAAGTATATCGTCATAGTCGTAGAATACTGACGGATCTGACAAAGATTACATATAAAGATCCGTCAGTATTCTACGACTATGACGATATATATCGATATGAAAAAAAAAACCTATAAACGATGAGATGTTTCGTAAGCACATTAAATTGAAATATTTGAATTTAGAACGTATAATAGTATTAGTCAGTAAATTTTACTTCGCAACAAACAGTTTATTGCTACGCAAACAAAATGATAGCTTTATTCATCAAAATGTTAATATGGGATTAATACTAGTATAAAAAAAAATTAAAGAAAAAATATTTAATAATTTCAGAACTGGCGTTAAAAAAAAACTGTTCCCAAAATTTGAATTAAGAACTTCCTCATTTTAGCATTCGTTTAATAAATTCAATGCATACACACTATAGTTAATCAAAACTAAATGCGAAGCGCCATTTATAATGAATCTGGATGATTCCGTTACTTGGTGCGTGGGAGCGTATACGAGAGTACCTCCCTCGTCCGAGTAGAATCTAATTACATCATTATATAGGAAGCTAATTGAGAAAACATTTATTAGCATTGTTAGCAATAGATATTTACATCATACTTAATAAAGAAAAATCTGCATACATATCTTACTCAGAAAATAACTAAACAATGTTTTTGTATGAGAGATATTTGAGAAAAGTGATATAGAGAATCTTAATAAGACCAATAGAAGCCAAAACAATATTTTTTGTCTGTATGTTTGTTCCGGCATCCACCAACAAACTACTCTACATTTGGTGCAGTAGTTTGTTGGTGAATCTCGGCAAGGAGCTTATTCCACAGCCTAAGCGTTCGCGGAAAGAAACTCCTCTGAAATCATACTGTAAGCGACCATTTACGTTCTAGCATGTGAGAATGAATCCCTTGTTGATGGTGAACGGTATGATGATAAAAGGTGGTTGTGGATATAATTTCGAACAATTCCACAGAACGCAAGCCGTTATATAAATGAAAGCAAAATATATCTATGCACCTCGTTATTAAATAATGAAAATATAACATTTTATAAATCAGGCTGATTACTAAGAAACTATTTACTTGTATTACAATCATATGCATTTTCCATCTAATATCTAATAATTTATTAAGACATAAATGACATGCAAAACATCCTATTTTGGGGCCGCGTTTTGAATATTGATCAGAATTCAAAGTTAGGACAGCTCGGACGTGAGGAAAATAAACATTTTAATATTCTAGCAAAAGTTGAATGCACTATGGTCTGCATGAATTAATAAAAAACTCCATAAAGCGCGACTGCTGGCATCTCCCGCAAGTTTTGTCACAAAGGTCCCAGGGTCAATGACCCGTTTGGCGGGCGTGCCACATTTTTAAATGCATCAGAGACGAGCAAAAGCAAACCTCTGTACAGCCTAAGCAAGCGTTGCGGAATATCGCGGTATTCGTCTTTAATAACAAACCTGAACTAATATGAAACCACTGAGAATAAAAGCATAGATAGTCACGTATCGACATATCACGTGGAACGTGACTTTTATGACATGACACATAAAATATGTTGAGTATTCAAAGTATTCATAAAGTTCGACAATACATTGATGAACAATAAAGATAAAGACAATGTAATTCTGATGTGTTCTTGACAGATGTACGTACATCTAGTTATTGGCTTACATTTGTTTTGCCTCTTTGGTACAAAATTTGGTATTACAATTAATCTATAATATAAATTTGGTACATACCACAGATATAGCTGGATAGAGAATACGGAAGTGTCTTAACCCATATGAAAACTGAGCATGCCCTGTTTAACGATAACAAAACCATTTCGCGCATAAAATATTTTCGTAGAGTATATAACACTTAGAGAGCGGTGTATTGACTTAGGTACGTTCTACAGGAAAAACTGTAATTTGTTATTAACTATAATTTGCGAGTTTATCCGTATATCATCATTACCATATCAGCCGTTATCTGTCCACTGCTGAACATACCCCTCCCCATAGACTACTATAAGGAACGGTCCTGAGCCACCTGCATCCACTGACTCCCTTCACTCCATCTATTGGGGGTCGTCCTACACTGCATTTGTCCGTACGGGGACCAATTTAAAACGTGTACAGTAATTTAAAAAACGTGTTCTAGATAGTAACTGTTATATCATCTGTAATTGTAACACGTTAATTATTTTATATAGACAATAAAAATTCCAATTTCTTCTATTTGTATAGAAAATACTGGAACGATCTATTATTTTCAGATTGACTTGTTATGTTATTTTTAATCCGTTGTCACAAAAAATTACGCACAGTTTATTTTATAACGTTACAATATTTCGTATAAAGATATGAAAACATCGATAGATGAGATGTTACATAGTCACATTCAATTTTAAAAATTTGATTTAACACGGACAATCGTGTTTCTATAGTAAATTTTGTTCTCCAAATAAAAATACTCGCTTTAGGAACAAAATCGCGGGAGATAGTTATTATAGTATTATAATTATTAAAATAACTTTGCTTGTTTGTTACCTCTTGGCGCTTTAACAGCTGAACCAATAGGCTTGAACTTAGTAAACACCTAGTATTTGGAAAAAGAAATAATATAGGCTACTATATATAGGCTATGTATATATAGTCTACTCATTATCTCAGTCAATCAATACCGGTCACGCGAAGTCTCTGGTATAAACCAGTCACTTGTAAACGATAATATCTCATTAACAATACACTCTGCCAAGACTTTGACAAGTGGAAGTAAGTAGGTACGATAAAGTTCGAAGCAACTGTTTACGTGTTTGTTTGCGTCTATTAATATTAACAGCCGTAGCGGCTGGTCGCTATGCTATATAATAGATTGGTACGATTTCAGATAGAACGATTGTTATCACAAAACTCGTGAAATCAGATAACAAACTAGTCGCTCCCTTAGTACTTTAATAGATGAGAAAGGCGAAGGTAACAGTATACGAAGCGCGATTGCCCGGTTTGTTCCACTTCGAGCATGCTGCGCGCTGGCTGCACTTCCGTCGGGGCGGAGCTCGGTTTTTTATTTCTCTACACCTTATTTATAAAGAACAGGCTTTTATTAACTTTTACAAGATCAATCTATTCAAATATGATGATGATTTGTTGATATCCGTTTTTTTTATAACATAGGGAGCAAACGAGCACGCGACTTATCCGATAGTAATTATCACGCACCGTCAGAGAAATGGCAGGTGTATATCGCCTTTTAAGAAACAATATGCTCTTGAAGGTTTCTATGTCGTATTTATATCAGTTATTCAGCCCAACACAGAAGATCCCTTTTTAGGAGGATGGTAATCGAATATACCAGTCCATTTGACCATAAGCGGTCACTATAACCCATGTACGTGATACGACGAATGCTATGGGCACAACTTCCCGTGGCCCACCTTTGTGACATAAAAAAACTATACATACATCACCAAACACCTCTACGCCATATTAGCCAGTAATTACAATGCTATATTTCACTCTTCGAAATAGAATACAAACAAGTCTCGGAACGGCTTCTTTAACCACTGGCCAAAGCACTTCGCACAAAATCTCCTGTTTCTCTCTCGTATAATTGGTATTTTCATTATAGAGATAATCCAATTGGTTTTATTTTATAACATGCTGACTCAGCAGAAGTTTTAATTCTTTGCCGGAAAACCGTAATAGAACTATTATGAACATTATTATTAATTAAATAGTGTGCCATATAAAAAAAAAAAAAAAACAACTTCAATAGTGACAAGTTATTCAGATTTAAAAACTAAACTACTGAAAGGATTCTTATAAAACTACTTTGACACCAATTTGTAAGTATATCCTTCCAAATAAAAATAGAATTTTCCAAATCGGTTTACAAAACATAAAAAAATACAAGCGAATTGAGTATTTCCTTCTTTTTGAAGTCAGTTGAGATTTGTCAAATCCATTTAACCGTTTTGAAGTGCAATAAGCACATTATTTCTATTTACATATATAGGCAAGGACATAATTTCCAATTGGTAGCAGAGCACTATTCTGTAAATTCCATTGTACTGTCCATGTATGTAGATGACGGTTACAACATTTCAACAGAGGGGCCGCCGATTCCAACCAAACATTAAAATTAATTTAATTGCATGCAATTTTAATGCCAACTTTTTTATTGCGAAAGTATGCAATAATACAGTTTATTGATCACGAGGTTATGACGAACAAATCGTTATTTGAATATAAAATACCAAAATACTACACAATGACCTCGTCCAAATATCTCTTATGATTGACTGGTTATTAAATGTCTATATTATAACTGTTAAATATTCGAATATTTACTGAGTATTGTAAAATCGAATTAAAAACATTGCAGTAAAAATAATACTTTTGTATGTTTTAGTGCAATAAAAAATATTATTTTTCTCAACTTTTTCCCCATATATCACTCTCTCTTTTCATTAAAGAGTTTACTCTTGTCGGTGCAACTAATTCATACATTCTCCTCTAGCTAGCTCTATTCCACATAAGATCTAGTGTTTCCTTTATCTGTCCCATGTAGTTAATCCTAGGTCTTCCCCTTCCTCTTTTGCTTTTTTCTTCTATTATGCTATTAAAAAATCGTTATATCGTATAGAGTGGCCGATGGTGGCATATATCACTAGCCAAGATAATTATTAAAATGTCTATACAATCTTCTATATTACTTTAACTAACTATTATGCTAGCCCATTATTGTTTGAGAAAATTGCCTTATTCTTCAATGCATGTATGGATCATCGCTACCTGCCAAGAGACTTTATGAGGACTATTGTAATACCTATTGTAAAGAACAGAACGGGTGATGTCTCTAGTATTACAAATTATCGTCCTATCTCATTAGCCACTATTATTTCTAGATTATTTGAGCGCATAATTAACAAATACCTTTCAGAGGACTTCCTACCACTAAATAATGCACAATTCGGTTTTCGTAAGGGACTGGCTACGGATTTGGCTATTTTTTCATTGAAAAATACTGTAAGACAATACATATCCAGAAAAACTTCTGTTTATGCTTGTTTTTTGGACATCAGCCGTGCTTTTGATACAGTTAACTATAATTTGCTTTGGAATAAATTGCGTGAGACAAGGGTTCCACCTAATATTACAAATATACTGGAATTTTGGTACGAAAACCAGTTAAATCAAATTAGATGGGGTAACGTGTTGTCGGAGAGCTACAAACTTACATGTGGAGTTAATTCTATATTCATAGTTAGACAAGGTGGGCTGACCTCACCTGTTCTGTTTAATTTATATATCAATGATTTGATTGGCCGACTCGGTGGGACTAGAGTTGGCTGCCATATCGGTGGTGTAAGCCTAAATAATATCAGTTATGCGGACGACATGGTCTTGCTGAGTCCGTCAGCCAATGGTCTTAGAAAACTAATTGAAATATGTGAACAATATGCAAAGATACATCATTTAACATATAATGTCAATAAATCGGAAATTATTATTTTTAAATATGGAAAGGGACCTGAAATTTTGCCAAAAATTAATTTATGTGGGAATACTTTAAAAATAGTTAATAAATTTAAATATCTTGGACATATGTTGACAGAAGATCTGAAAGATGATAGCGATCTGGAGAGACAAAGGCGTAACATTGCATGTAGAAGCAATATGCTGGCTAGACAATTTAACCACTGTTCGAAGCTAGTCAAATTGACATTGTTTAAGTCTTATTGTCAGGCTTTCTACACCAGCCAGTTATGGTATAGTTATACGAAAAGGGCTTATAACACACTGCGTGTGCAATACAATAACGCATTCCGAGCGATGCTCAACTTGCCATGGCGGTGTAGTGCGTCTGGCATGTTTGCAGAGAACAGGGTTAATGATTTTTTTGCTATTTTACGTAATTATAAGGCAAAATTTCATGACAGATTAATGACAACAAGTAATAATATTGTAAAGACTGTATTTCTCACAGCATACCTGACGACAAGAGATTTTATAACGAAATAATTTAAATTGGTATTTTATAATTGATGTTTATTTTAAAAATAATAATAACAATTTATTTAATTAATAATATAAAAATGTTAACTATGGGTATATACCTGAAAATAAAGAGATTTATTATTATTATTATTATTATTACGTATATATCTACTATATATATATATATATATATATATATATATATATATATATATATATATATATATATACACACAATATCTGTGTATAAATTTAAATGGTATACGCTAATAAACGCACCACTCAAACGGCTGAACCGATTTAGATTTTTTTTTACCAGCTGTATAATTTAAGTACGATTTTAAAGACCTATTATGTTAGATATAAGAACAGTAGATTATTTTTTGTACTTTTTGTTATCTTTCAAGTTTATAAATTTACATTATGACGTTATGACGTCGAAGGACAGAATAGAGGTTGCGTACGTTTACGAAAAATATTACAAGAGTATTTTTTGTTTTTTTAATAGCTCGGGGATGGGAAACAAATAGATGGTTCATCTAAAGTAAAATAGTAGACCTTGTGATGTATGTACTATAGGTGTCTTTCATGCCATCAATATAATTTAAGATTTGTTGTTGTTACACAAAAAAACACCGACCTCAATAGTGGAAAACCCGGTTATTTTTATTTAAGAATTACTGAACTGATTTCGACAAAATTTCGATGTTATCGAACTGAATGAATATATACTTTCAGATAAAAAAAAAAAGAAAATTCCAAATCGATATGTAAATGATGGAGTTATGAGGTAACAAACGTAAAAAAAAATACTATCGAATCGAGAACTTCCTGCTTTTTGAAGTCGCTTGAAAATATGTCACGAAACGATTAATTTTAATCATACAACAATGTACATAGAGTTGAATTTGAATTGTAATAGACACCACCACAGCAAAGTTAAATAAATATAAATTTCAGTAAAAACAAATATGTAACTTAAAATCAACGTAACTAATACCTCCACCAACATACAATGTGCAAAATGTACAAAATATAGTATATTAGTAGGTGCTTAGAGCCTGCGCAGACGAAGGATTGCTTACGGCTTACTTGTTAGTTTAAAAATTTTTTTAGAAAAATTAACTAACACAAAACTAACTGAATCAACAACTGTTGTATTGCCAAACCAAACCTCAATTATTCAACAACGTGTTCTACAATACTTGCGATTGATTTATAAATTATTTATTTATTTATTTTAAAATATTATGCAAGTCTTCTATTTCTACTTGAATAATAATGTACGAGTACATAATACACAAATAAGAAAATCAAGAATCGCCTTTAAATTAAAAAACTTATATCGCGTAAAATACAAAAAAAAAAAATATGAATTGAGGACTTTTTAAGTTTATTTATTATTTATTTATTTATTATAATTTTTTCCCAGACGGGAATTAACACGATCATTTAAGTAAACTATGTTAATTCTCGTGTCTTATAAACTATGTAACACGAATGTCTAATCCCCTTCTTCATATAAACTAAAACCTTTTACAAACTTTTTTTTTAATAAGCTTTATTCTATTAGGAATAGGCTAAGGTCAATGACCATGCTGCCCATTCTTTAGTTTTAATTTAAATATTACTGTTTAATTACATTAAATTAATGTCTTCAGTTGTCAATTATTTATATTTCACATTTTATTATCCGATTCAAATTTCATTAGTGAAAACCTATTTTACCTATTATAGTTTTGTCACTTTCAAACAAACTGAGAATTTAGCACAAAAGAAAGAGAGAAGCTTATAAGATGTTTGAAGTTTTTCTAAATAAGGGGGTAAAAGTTAAAGACGTTTGTTCGCCGTATACGCAGATCCTTAATATTGTCCGCCGTGTGCGCAGACCCTTAATATTAAAATGGTACTCACAATAATAAGACGACAGCATCGATAGCTGGAGATCAGAGTCATCTGAAAGAACGTGTGCATTACACTACATACTTGTGCATGAGCTATATCCAAATGTGTACAATATACATCTTGTCAATTTAATAAAATATTTACAATAATGGGCTTTATTTATCTAATAATTTAAATATTTTTTTGCTATTTACTAGTCTGTATTGACACAAATTTATAATCGTAAAATCAACTCTTGTTTGAAAAGCAACAGTTGAGTTTCTTATATGTTCTTCTCATCTGAAATTGTATTTTGAATGGGTGGTAGGTAAAAAAAAAATATTCAAAAATGCTTGTAATTAAGTTTACTTCAATAAAAAAAAATTATTACTAAGTAATACAATACAGTTGTAATAGGGGAAGTATCTGTACATAGGAGATATTTAACTAACATTTATGTGAGGAATCATAATAAAGGCAACAGAAGACAAAACAGTAACTTTGTAATTATTGTATGTCTGTCTGTATGTTTGTTTCGGCATCAAACAAAAACTATTGTACCAAATTGAATGGGATTTTCACAGTTGTGTTCCTGAAGAACTTATTTAAAATCTGGTATTTGTTTTATCTTGATACAACATCTAGAAATGGTCACTTATAGAATCCACATGTAAGAAGTTGCAGGCAAAATTTAATACGAGTTTTAGAATATATACAACAAATAATATATACACACAACCATACTCTTTGGCGCCAATTTTATTCATACATAGATAGGTATATTTTACAATCATACTTATTTTTTATCTTATTTTGTTTTAAAAAGAAAATATATTTTTACAAAGGCAACACTTTATTTAAGTACCTATAAATTATGGATCACCTAATGAGTATTACTTTTTTTTTAAATTTATCAAGCTTATAAATAAGTGCTATCTATTAATGTAAAAGTTAAGTAGTGATTGTTAGCACATTTTTTGTGTTTCTTTTTAAAACGTGTTTTTATATTAAATTAATAAGAGTTAATTTAATAAAATTAGGCATATTTCCATTCTCTATGGGGGTGATGTATCTATTTTAATAAATTAATCTGTAGCTGTATATGATAATAATCGACATATAAAATAATTAAATTGAACACTATTAATTCAGTTTAATTTAATTAGATCCGGAAAAAAATACAATCATTAAATGTGCCAGGACTTGGGTCTAAGTTAATTGAATTAGGATACTTAATAATATTCAAATAATCTGTAGTGGATCAAGCAGGAAGATAAAATGGCTTAGTAGGATTAATTTAGATTTTATTAGTATTTTTAGCAAAATTAATCTACAGCCTTATTTACAAAAACTGTATATAACAGCAACTGAATATTCAAGATTGTTACAAAAATAGAAGAAAGTAAAAAAAAAACATAGATACGACCAATATCTTATAAAGCTATTTTAGCTATTGATTGGTACATGCTGTATCTTTCTTTTGAATAAAAAAATTACAATTGGAAAGTGATAAAGTGTTGAAAGTTAAAAAAAGTTTATTTGAAGTTTTTATTGGAGACTCTTATATCAATACTGAAAGAGAGTAATGGTAAAGTAGAATAAGGCAGCTCCCCTAAACCCCCTAGAGGTAAACACTATCAAGAATGAACAGTTTTTTAGCCACAAATATTGATATGAAAAGAACTGGCCTTTTGTTAATAAGTTACAATTATGTAAATTACTATACTTACAACTATAAAAGTATCCCCAATTTGGCAGTCCAACGGCTATGGCCCCCACTATGAAGCAAATGAAGCCGAGTATGACCACTGCTATAGAGTACAGTGCCTTTTTATTGGCCATGGCTGCATGACTCAGCCAACCTCGTGGGCCCTGCTACACGACATCAGGAATGATTGGCAGCTGTTCGATGATTTCTCAACCTCATCTGGTGCATCTGAATAACAAAAAGGTTACATATTAAAATGATTAAAATATATATCAAATTATAAAATAATATAATTAATTAATATTATATTATATATATTAAATTAATATTATATTATTATGTATTATATTATGATTATTTTTTGATAAAATGTGTATTAGTAACACAATATGTTTACATTTCTGCATAGCAAAAATAATAATCATAATATATAATTTTGGTTATTATTATTGCCATTTTAGGACTTATTACCATGTTGATTACATTAAAAAAAATAAAGGATCTAATATAAAAAAACAACAGTAAGGAAAACTGAAAAAAATATTGATTAATTTAAAATATATTGCAATTAGTATGAAAATAAAAGTGAATTACTTTTTGTGTGATTTTTTAGTCACACATAAAGTAATTCACTTAATTTCTTATGCATCTTCAAAATAAAAAATAAAAATATATTATAAATCTTAATAGACTTTTAAGAAATGTAACTATACTATTGCATAGTTCAGAAAATGACTTCAGCCATTAATAATGGGACTGTCTGTTGCTCTTTTCAAACAAAAGTATTTATGAGTTATACATTTTGTGTAATTATAAATTATAAGAATACTGGCATAAGATTTAAGATATATATACTCATAGACATACAGAAATAAAGTTAAAAAATAATTTAGTCATAAACTAGAACAGACCAATTCATGAGTAGCACCTGTTTACAAATATATATTCATTACAAAATTTATTTTTATTATAATTATAAATTTAAAAGTTTATGAAGATTTATGTTTGAGTTTTTGATTCTTTCAAACTTAAATTTTCAAACAGATTTGAATGAATTCAAAATTGACTTTATTCAAATAGACTTGTTTGTTAAAAGAACTTGTAAGCTCTTTTAAATCATTACCTTTTATGATTCTACTGGTGGGTTTGGAATGTTGTTATCTACTGAGAAGAAACCACAAGAAACTCAATAGTTACTCTTTTAAATCAGTGGACACTCTTAAGAGTAGTTAAGAATATTTGTGTTTATTTAAATATACTATGTCTAAAATAATGTGAAACTTGTTCAACAAATAGGTTATATTCTAACTTTACATAGAGGATCATACAAGTAAAGCATCAAGATATAGCTAGTGTTATAAATGTGAAAGAGAATATGCTTGTTTGTTACCCCTTGGTACCTAAACAGCTTAACCGATAATTGTGAAATTTGGCTTAGTGATAGTATCTAGAAAAAAGAAGAATATAGGCTACCACAATCAATCAATATATCCTAATTATGTAAGAAAAGTAGTGGGTAAAAGTAATAATAAATACTATATTTCATTTATTACCTTAACAACCCATTAACATTACTCCCTTAAGACAAGGGTATATAATATTTTATTACTATGTTACCTGGACTGTAATATTACCTTCTATTTTACTACAATTAGTATTTATTATTTACAAATATTTTTAATTTAATCATACTTCCACTAAATACTTTATAATCACAAATAAGAATTCAATTGGGGGGGGTTAAAACATAATTATTGTTCGAAAATAGGTATAGAGGAATAAGTTTTAATATAAAACTGATATCGCAAAATTGATGATTCGATGCAAAACCATAGTCATTAAACTCACACAATGCTGTCATTGAAAACCGGTCTCAGGCCTAAAGTAAGCGGGGGCATAGGAATGTTAAATCAAAACATAATACAACGAACGTTGTTGTCAAAATTGTCTTATTGGAAACTATTATATTCTAATAAAAATCTCACTACAAAACATCGACTAAACATTTTTTTTGCGTGGTAATTGAAGCACAAAGCGTACAATGGGCAGAAACAGTTATTTGGTATTACTTTTACTCACGTCTGTATCATGAAGTCTTCTTGTATTGGCCTGTAGAAATCACACACAGCTCATTCAACTATGCTAAATAACCTATTTTAGTAAAACATTTTTTAAACACTTCGTACGAAACAAATCACTTGTTTTTAATTGAATGCACGGTTCCTTCAAACAATTCGAAATTCGAATACGACACACCTGTTTTAAATGCTGTACAATACAAAAGATAATGAAATACTTAAATATTGTATATATTTTTGTAATAACAATACGTCACGGAGAAGTAACTGTACCGTAAAGTTCATAGATTATAATCTTCGTGAGAAAATACGAGCAACAAATTCACTGCAAAAGCACTGCCTACACGATTACGCTATTACATTGCCGCGCGCGATATGTCGATGTGTTCGGTAAATAAACTGGTTTTTTAATTTCAATTTGACTTTTGAGTGAACAGTTGAGCACACCGAATGGAAGGAGAAGGAAATAATAAAATGTTTCGTACTCACTCTAACTATAAGCCTTTTGCAATGTCGACAAAGATGAAAGATATGCACTCTCCAACCTTCATGTTGATAGATGTCGATAGAAATACTTTAAAAATAATATTATCTTAAACTTTTCATAGCATAATTTATTTAAATATGCACTCATATTATTCAAAAATACCGCGAAATAACAATTTTTATTTAGTATTGGATTAAGTACCTTATATTTCTAAACGAAAACAACACAGCATTACGTTCCAATCTACGCAGTTAATATTTTTTATTTGAAAGGAACTACTAATTACTAAACGAGATATTGATAGCATCACTATTTGAAAATGTGAAAAAAAAAACATAATTATTCGTTCTTTTTATTGAATACTAGCGACTCGTCCCGGCTTCATACGGGTGCAATGTTGTTACTAAATATAACCACCTACTACAGAATGTCCTTATAAACAACGTTTACAGCTTTATGTCATTAGACAATACAAACATGATAAAGTGCTATAGGGCGAAGCGTGGCCTTCAATGCGCTATTACATAGACACGCGCCGCCGGCCGGGCCAGTAACGCCGTACCGCTATGTCCCTGCATTTTAAATCTGTAATATCTCCAGAAATATTCATTTCAATGACATGCTGTCAAGGACCATATTGATCTATATTAAATGAATAATATATTTAACGTACTTAATGGGATAAAAATTTATGCTGTATTGCTTAAAATCACTTCGTAAATAAACCATTTTACTCGTAAAATGTAAAGGATAAAAAATGGTTATTGTGGGTTATCCTTAAGACATAGACATATACCATCGCGGACTTTTTTGTTAACCCTTTAAGGTGTACCATACTGTAGTACATTGTTTTGGTTTATCTCGTCGGGTTCAGCCAGGGTTTGCAAAGTAAGCGCTAAAAATGTATCTATTTACGAGATCATATTAGAAACGTCTAAATTTATCAGTGTTTCTCTACAATATTATGCATGTATTATACATATAAACCTTCTTCTTGAATCGCTCTATTTATTAAAAAAACCGCTTCAAAATCCGTTGCGTAGTTTGAATGATTTAAGCATACATAGGGACAGACAGACAACGACTTTGTATTATGCTATGTAGTGATATGTATAATATACCTTTACACCCAATATTTATCTCACTCATAATGTCAAACAGTCAATAATTATTTTCTAATTTTTCTTTTTACTATTGACTAGTTGATGATGTTATATATGCCCTTTTACACTGTCTGTATGTATTAAAGTTCAATAAATAAATAAGTTATTTTTTTATATAAATTTAGTAGAACAGAAAGTAATGGTAGTAAAATATCTTTTAGTTAAATATTTAAAAATTGATAGCGTTCATTTAGGAAAGTATGTATTATATTTATTTGGATACTTAATTATTAGCTATAATTAGTAGGAAGATTTTTCAGGGTCAACAGAACACTTGTGACGCTCTTATTGTCGTAAGCAACCATGAGTTATTATGGTAACTGTATACAATTAGGCGGGCTATAATAGCTTAGTTTCCGGTATTTGTATCAAAATCACTGCTACATATGGCAGAGTTTTTATGTAATAATTACATTTAGTCTTTGGTCTACTACCGAACTGTTTGGGACTTTAACCCTGTATTCGTTATTCAGTTTGCTAAAAATACCGAAGTATGGGTGGTTCGGTAAATTAATTTATAAATAAAAAGTGAGATATAAAACCTTTTCTTAAAACTTTAAGCGATAATTATAAATATATGTTTTAATCTAGTTAATTTGAAAATGAGTTGAACGGTAGCAAATCCTGACGCCATGTACTGTTCGATATAGTCCCGATTAGTCCTTTGTTCTCAAATAATAAAATTTTAATAAACTTAGATTTTCTCAATGTTAACATAATAGACATAAAGGCAGTTTAAATTAACACCTCGTATTTTTACTATTTTTTATTATATATTAGATTCTTAGATTACATTTTACCCTTAACGTTGTCTACCACACAGGAATAAGTACATTAATTTATCGAAATAGATAGTAACTTAGCTCCTTTTGTATCCCAAATACTATGTAACAACCAAACTCAGTTAATTTGCTTACAGTTTTTCATTTTGATGATGTACTTATGCAGTCGAATTTTGTATTTATTATTAGTAGTAATTAGTTTTCTAATTCATACATAGATATATAATTTATTTGCATAAATTGGCACACAAAAATATTAATAGATAAAAGAAAGAGAAAAAAAGGAAATAATATAAAATAAGTAACACATTTTTTTCTTAATCATGTGTGTTACAGTAACACACAAGGCAGGTATTTAGATTTGTTCTTGGTGTCACTTTGTGTTAATATAATTTAATTTAGGAATAATATTAAAAGTAAGAGGTACCACTTATCGTGTAGAGGCCTTTATAAAGCATTTATTTTAATTGTAGGCTGGTAATAATAACTATGATGATTTTATTCTTAGATTATTCGTAGAGTTCCTAGTCTATTTATTGTTCCTTTTACAATAAATAAAAGAGGCGCTACTATAAACTACTCTATCCAAATTTAGCGGGAATTTATTTTTCATGTTTAAAATTTATAAGATTACTACTAGACTAGTTTATTAAAAACACAAAATAATGTTCGTAGTACAAAAATATTGTGTGATTGAAACACGTATGTGTACGTAGTTATCAGTTATTTCTGAGACCGTGAGGTTGATCTATTTTTAAATATAAACGTTTGAATAGAAGCGTCTGGCTATATCATAATATTTGCTAATAAATTTCTTGTGGCCTAATCAGTGGAAACATTAGTTAAAAATATTACAAATTTGATTCATTCATATAATAATTTATCTGTAGTGTTCAATACTACTTGAATTTGTACGCAACAAATGCTATTTCTGTAACGGTGGACTCTTTTTAGGTTCTGTGAGCAAGATTGAAGAATAATACTTACAATAGTGGATTTCAGTACTGTTCGACGTATATTTTAATATATTTGATATGTTATTACAAATCCAGTTTGTTCAATTATGTATAATTTTGGGATTGAGTTCGATTATTTGTAAGTACTTAAAATTATATATTTATATTAATGTTTTTGTATTAATTAGCCCGAAGGATAAGTAAGCTAAAATGGCAATTGGCTGGTCAGATAGCTCGAAAAACCGACAACCGATGGGGAAGAAAGGTTCTTGAGTGGCGACCTAGTACGGGCAAACGTAATGCAGGACACCCCCTTACTAGATGTAGTGACGACCTGAAATGCATGGCAGGGAGTTAGTGGATGCAGGTAACTCAGGGCCGTTCTTTATGGCAGTCTATGGGGGAGGCTTATGTACAGCAGTGAACGGATAATGGCTGAATTGATGATGATGATTAATGTTTACCTTTATATATATTTTATTATAACGTATATATATTTTATCATTTCATTTTTTTACAGTTACTTTAGTGGATGCTACTGGTGATAATGTAAGTTATTATTTGTACAAGTGCATAAGAATATATCTTTAAATAATGAAATTAACAATCAACCATACGATTCGCCTGATGGCTAGTGACAATATTATTAATACGATAATAAATATGTTCAAGATAAACACATACATTATAATAATATATTCCCCAGTATGTAGTAAACGCAGTCGCAAGTTGGAATCATTCTAAAATCTTAACTGTTTTCAACATTTAAATCACTGTGATATAATATATGAAAAGATATTTTTTATTAAGTAAAGATGCCTGGTTTAATTAGCTAAATTATACTATAAAATATACTTAGATATATATATTATTTCTTTTTCAGCAGAAGAGTTGTGGCGTAGATGGAGACTGTTTGTCTAGTCCCGTAGACTGTAATGAAAAATGCGGCTGTGATAGGTTCGTATTATTTAATTAATTGACCATTTCAGATCACAATATTGTTCTCACATTACGACACATGAAATTGAATGACATTTTATTAGATTAATACACATAATCTAAAGAATAAATTTAAAGAATAGAATTAACGTATTTTTTCAAGGAGTATTGTACTGTACTTACACGTAAGGAAGTATATAATACCTATACGATCTTTAATAGGGTGACCATATATCTATAAATCTAACCAACCAAAGCAGGGAATAATGAAATTTTAAATTTGGAACAGTATTATGCTGAATTTTTTTTACTTCCCAATAGATAAGGAAATTATTCTATTTTAAATTTAATTTCAAATTTAAATAATCTTTATTCTGTTCCACTCAGGCGGATGCTTTTGGAAACTAAGCGTCAACAACTTGGGGAAATCTTGATAGATGGCAATATCAACCTTAAAACAGTGTTCATGTTTTATGATTTTTAATTTGGTTTCAGAGCTTACTATTATAACAAAACAAGTGAAGAATGCGTGTTGGATGTAAAATATCTGATGCGAACAATTATGACTACATACGATTCAACAGGCGAGTATTTTACGAAAATTCAATGATTGTTTATTAATTTCATTTTGCAAAATTTTGTTTATTTTATTCTAACTAATAATTAAAAATGCTGTTACATAGTAGATACAAGTATATAGTAAATAATTTACATATACAGTGCAAGGTTCGTTTGGTATTTAACTATAGTATCTGTATTGGGTGCAAAGATTTTTTAATTAACACTTATAAAATTTATAATTCTATAATACACATCCATTCTTATCTAGTTAAATCTCAGTCACAAGTAATATAATAATAGTATAAAATAAATAAAAAAGTGATTTTTACGTATCCTATTTCATGTCACCTCGACATAACTCAGATTAGTTCTCTTTCTTTATAAGTAGGTATCATACATTTTCTTTTTAGCGACACTATTTTTGTATGCATCGTATTATTATTATTATATACAAGTACCTAAAATTTAAACAACTTGCAGCATTCACATGTAATAGCATGTGAGTTTAAACTAATAGACTACCTAATTATTTAGGTATTTTTATATTTTTTTTTGCATGTTATTATTGCGATGGGTTTTTAACTTTAAAATAAGAAAAAATGCCTAATTTTGTATTTACGTAACTCTGCACTTTTTATAACGAATATACGATTTAGGTACATTAAAAATTTGGTAAAATAGGCATTGTAAAATGTTACGTATTTGTCTACAGATCACGATAGTGCTACCGAAAATGGGATGACAAGTAAGTTTTGTCTTCTAAATGTATAATGGTTAGATATAATTCAACCACTGTAGATAAATGTTCGTCAGATCATTTCAAATTTGTGGTTTGCATTTTTATGACTAAAACTGTTGTTGGGTTAGTTTATTTCTCCATACTGATAAAACCTAGTTTATTGATTATTATCTGTAATAAGTATATTTAAAAATACACTTACTCCTAATGATATACTCGTATGAATTAGGAATGAACCAGGTTCACTCCTTGTCCAAAATATGTTTTTTTTATGCATGCATGTATACTAACTTGTTTCATTTTACAATAACCATAACCTGAAATAGTATATAAACCTTAGATTATATAGATAGAGTGACTCCATACAAATGCTTCGAGAAAAACGGATCAATTTTTCATATAATTTTGAGCGATAAATAGTTATGAGTGATTCCTTTATAATTTCCATATTTAATTTGTATACATATTTATAATTTGCATCTTTTCAATACGTAAATACTAATTTTATTCATTAAATAATACGTCAAGATACATTGTATACGTAAGTACTCATAGATATACAGAAAGCTGGATAAAAAAAATGAGTCATCTAATTTGACAATTAGTTTACAAAAAGTTGACACGTTTTTGAGACTCGATGCTCTATCTATATAATCTAAGATATAAACATTATAAGTGATAGGAATTGAACCCGGAATTAATATTTGATTCGAAATAGCAGAAGTTGGAAGTTTGCTTGTTCATACACTTAGATTTCATACCATACTGCAGTTAAGACAGTTCATACAATATATTGCTTGGAAATTATTCGTTAATCGTATTAAACAATAATAAAGATTTATTTACATAATTATCTACTCAAACTAAAATAAATTTTGAATACAGTTTATTGCTTTTTTTATTTGTATTATTTTCATATAACAAGTGTATTTTTTTTCCAGAGAATATACAAATTGAGGCTGAAAAAGTCTTCAAAGGAATTATTGTGTCTGCAATAATTTTTATATCCTTTGCATCTATATGCGTACTTACAGCATGTTTATATTGTATTCGCATAAGCTACACGTAAGTAATGGTATTAGGTACTTTTGCGACAAAAATAATTAAGTACATATTTATTATCTGTTTATCTTTACTGTTTATATCTATTATTTGTTTGTCATAACACCAAAGCCGTTATCGTGTAGGTGAAGTCAAATACAAATTAAAACAATGTTAACAACCTCCATGTCAAAGATTGCTAGCGAGATATTCCTATTAATTTTGAATTTAAATGAAACAAGTGCGTACTATGTTATACTTAGTCTATCTTTTTATCTTTCTCTGTCTGTAGTATATCTAATATTTGGAACTTATGACGTTATGACATCTCAAATTATTTCATAAATTATTACATCCATAGCTCTCGTTCTTCTAACAAATAGGTATTATTAAGATCTTAATTTTAAGAATTTTTGAATATTTAAGAATTTATTGCATAAAAATAAAATTACTTAGTAAAATTTATTTATGTAGGTAGTCCTCTTGCCTAGTTGCTGATGTAATATGTCTATTTTTTTTTATTTCAGAGATCGCAAACTTAAAAATGATGTAAAGGCTTTAGCCAAGAAGTTGCACAGAGATAAAAAAACTAAAAAGTCAATAATGAAGACACCACAGACACCTGAATCGCAAAGTTGTAATGTTATAGTGGAAAGTGCTGGTGTTTTTGTTGTTTGAGAAGCTGTTGATGTGCCAAGGGCAAAAGAAAATTTTTATTATTTCGCCAAGTTTTCTCTTCTTTTTGATAAGTTGTTTATTGCCGTATTCGTTGCAAAATAAATTTTGCCTTTTAATTCTGTTTATGAATTTTACAGAAATACATAAATTTATTGAGAGGACTTATTATTTCTTTTATAATCACAAAATAAATAAAAATAAAAGTATTATAATTTTCCATCTAATCATGGTTACCCTATGCCGTTATTTAATATCAAAGTACAGTAATGATTTGACTTCAGCGTTTAATAAACGACATCCATTTATAAAATGCATTATTTTTTAAGAGTAATGACGCAGGAAGCCGGTGTAAATTTAAATAAAAATAAATCTACTAAAAAACCTTTAAGTTACTGAAGAATAATGAGCTATGAGCGATTTTGGGGATAGATAAACTATTAGATTTCTGAACGCAGCCTAAAATTACATAGTACTGTCAATGTCAATGAGGACAGAATTGAAATTGAAGTTTGAATTATGACCAATCAACGTTAAAATATTTGACCTATTTTATTTCTATTGGTTTGTGTGACCAGTGGTGATTCATTTTATTTTGTGATTGGTTGTTTTGCCGTATGATGACATTCAATTTAGTTTCTAATATTTAGCCCGCGTCACTCCAAAAACATTTGCATAGAATCTATGCAACCAGTTCATTGAATTAAAAGATTTTCTTACTATAAAGCTTTTGTGAAACTTAGAAAATAGATATTTTATATAAAGTTATATTTTAAACAGCTGCACAATAGTATTAATATTAATTTATTTTATTGTGTTGATACTCCTAAATGATTCGTTTTAGTTTTGGCAATATAAGAGTAGTGCCGACTCGTAAATAACTGATTGTAGTAGATATAGGTATTTATTTATTTACGATTTACGATTAATATTGTTACCATTATTTCTCGATTATTTTTTATTTATAATAATAGATTGAGCGTATTTATTTGTAAAACGCTAAATAGATATTATGGTGATGATAGAAACAATTAATGGATGGAAATTAATAAATAATGGAGGTTTTACTTGATTAATTTAATTATTCGGTCTCGAGATACAGAAGGTAGGTAAGTCCATGAATATTCAGATTGATATTAAATTATTTTCAATTTCTCCTAAATTTCAGTAATATTTCCCTTTTTGTGTATTTTCCATTCCTTTAGTGATCCAGTGAGTGTTGTTGACTGGAAAACGTAATGATGATTGAAGTCAGTTTATTGGATATGGTGATAGCCACCATGGGAGTGCTAATAACCATGGCCCTATTGAGCTGTTTATGCTGTTTGTGTATGAAATTCAGGTGAGTGTGTTTACTACTTTGTTTGAATTTTTTATTCTATAGAAATTCGTGTTCAAAGATAAATAATTTTTAAAAGGTTTTTGATAACAATAATTGCAAGTCTAAGAATAGAATAGAAATAATCTTTATTTAAATAGACTTGTTTACAATATCTCTTCAATAATATAATGGCTCTTTTGGCAATTTACCTCTTTTACCAAATTCCAATGGGACCATAGAAGAGTCATCAGGTCTTGCATTGGGATCAACAGTTGAATGATATACTTAATCATGATTATTTAAAGCAGTAGCTTTTATAATAATAATGAAGCAATTGTTCTTTATATTTGCTATATTGCTTTAGAACATCATGGATGGTTACTGGGTTACTTATTACTTTTAGTCATATATATTATATAGCAAAAAGTCACAAGGAGCTATTTCACAGCTATATGGAGGTCTATAAAGCTGCTCTAAGTAAAATTTTATTTCAATATTAGTGAAAATTACAATTTTAATTAATTATTTTATTTAATTACTAGCATTTATCCATATCTTCATCCGTGTGACCAGGATATGTCCATTGACTAGGATAAAGTAAAGTAGCCTATAACTTTCTCCATCCCATACTCTATGTGTATACTAAATTTCATAGTGCTTGTTTAAGGTGTTAAGGCAGTTAACAAACAAACAAACTTACATTCTCATTTATAATATTACTAAGGTTTAAACAACAATTTGTTTACAAATTACAGTGATCTCCGGTTGAAGTGTTACATAATAGAAACAGCAAAGAAGAAAGGCATTAAGGTAGACCTCGATAAGTTGGATCCCAAACGTGAATGCCAATCGCTGCAAGCAAACGAACATTGCACAATTATGGTGCCAGATGTTGGTATTATACTATAGCTTGTAAGAAAAAGTATTTATAAACAAGTTTGCTTGTAATTATAGTAAGGTTACATAACCTTTATTGCCTCTGATATGTATATACCAGAGGTAGAATTTGTGTAAAATTGAATGTATGAGTACTTCTCAATTCACTTGTCTTATACTTGTTTCTATTACCAAATAACAGTCTTTCATACTGGTATTGTTCAGGAAGGCGCATACGTACTCTTTGCAAAGCTTTGCTCGCATCTTAGGGTGGGCATAAGATGATTCTAGGGTGGGCGTCAGAGGATTGTGGGGTAAGCATGGCTCACCCAACCTCCATTGAAATGACGACTTGGATCTTAAATTATTTGGTTCCAACATTATTAGTAGGTAATATGAGAGTATTGGCTACAATTTTTCATATAATTCTGTGCAATTAAGAGTAGTGACTCTATGTTTTTTATATTTTCAATTAATCCAGAGTGTCATATGTAGAAAACATTTAAACATCAAAATCTCAATTTTGTTACTAAGAGCACTAAATTTATAAATAAATAACTATAACAACTTTTTATAGATTTCTTATATTAGATTATATATATATATATATATATATATATATATATATATATATATATATATATATTGTATTCATGTACGCTACTCTGTGCTGTAGACGACACTAAGAGAAATGTTTATACCACATTATATTAATGGTAAGTGAATCCCGTGTCGTGTGAACAAGCCTTTACTGTATACACGTATAATAGGGTACATTATAGTTTTATAAAATTTCTGTCTGTGTTAGTTTTTTAAAATTCTAACGAAATAATTTAAACCTACCGCTCTAGACAAGCGGCGAACGAATTTATCAATAGAGGTCTTCGTTAATACACACTCGTGAAAGAATAAGACGACGAATATTGCTGTCTCGTTCTATCTCATGTACGCTCAGCGATGACGTATTTCTGACCGATTATCATTCGCTAATGGCTAAAGGGCTGTATAGTATAGTAGTTAATGTCGCTTGATTGATCAAGTAATGTACATTTTTTTATAGCTCAATCTTTGCCTTGATTCTTCGTCGGCTTTATGCTGGTTTTGTTAGCCGAGAAACCTTTGTATTAAACGTGTATGTATTATTGATATTATACTCAAATGAAGTTCCTATCGTAAATAAAAAAAAAAGTAGTCATATTTGTACCCTCATATTCATAAAAAAACATTACATCGTGCTATTTTCCCTTTTTCTCAAATTAGGAATTTAGCTAGAGAGAAAGAGATGAAATATAGTAAGTTAAAATAGAATTTTATGATATAGTGAGATTTAGTTTAGAGAATATACTTAAATGAGAAAGTAGATGTAACAATTATTGAATCTTTTATATTATTCCTAGCTTTCGAATAGGTATATACCTATGTATATATACATATATAGTATATGTAAACTTGTCTAAACATTTGAAAGTGAAAATGATAGATTTAATAAGATTTTAATGGTACTATACAGTATGTTAATTAACGTAACCAATTCCTAAAACTAGTGTTAGTATTTAAAAATATATATGACTAAATACTAAAAAATATAATTGTCGAAAAAAAGAACAACCTGTATCTTTACCAACGGAAATGCATAGTACAATATATGTACATACCTATTATTGAGTAGTGCCGTTGGGTTTTGGTGATATTAAAAAAAATCAAGGAAAAAAAATGTTTTTATAATTCTATTATTGTAATTATTTATATTTATAATAAGTTTACTATTGTAATTTTTTGGGGGAAACAATAAAAAGTAACTATCTATCTATCTATTTAAGAATACAAAACTTTGTACAAAAGTCGATTGCTTGGGTACCTCTGTCTCATTCGAGTTTCAACCGCGAAGCAGTTGTGTTTGCATGGCTGTGTTTCGGTTTGAAGGGTGGGATATGGCGTGAATTTACTGGGTACAGAGGAATATCACCTGAGTCCTCAGGAATGGCAACGCATGGGGGGTATCATGGGCGAAACAGTATACTCTGTTATGTCCATGGTACTGCTCATGTGTATAGGCGACGGTTACCACTTTCCATCAGGTGGGCCGTCAGCTTGTTTGCCATTCTAAGTTGTATAAAAAAAAAAAAAGAATAGTTTTAAGTAAGAGGTTACGTCAGTTAACATACTGTATACTAATATTAATAACTTCGATTTTTACAACTAGAGCAATTATAATATATGTAGAGACACCCACTTATTTTATATACTATTTAATATATTAGAACGTAGTTTAGAACGTATATTACTAGAGAGAATCTTGGACACAGGTATTTTATAGATAAGCAATTTTCGCCTTAATCGTTTTCATCTATAATATATACTTATATAAAAACGTATTTATTGGCTTAGTCGTTAAATAAGAAAAGTGGTATACACGTTATAAATATTTTTTTTCTATTTATGACAAAGGGCTTATGCCACCATCGTACAACCCGCCATAAACTAAACTTTCATCCCAACCATCTGGACGAGTGGTGGTCCTCCACCGTGCGTTTTTCAAGGCACTTTCTTCCACGCACAACCACTTTTTGGAATCAACTTCCAGCAGCAGTATTTCCGAACTGATACGACAACATAAACTTCAAGAAAAGAGCATATTCCCTTTTAAAAGGCCGACAGCACGCCTGCAATGCCGTTGGTGTTGTGGGTGACCATGGGCGGCGGTAGTCACTCACCATCATCACCACCGCATGCTCGTTTGCCCTCTGTGATGTAAAAAAAAAACCTATGTATATATAAATGTCCATGGTATTGTTTATGTCTATAGGCGACGGTTACCACTTTCCATCAGGTGAGCCGTTAGCTTATTTACCACTCTAAGTTGCATAAAAAAATCTTTATTACTGCTTTATTTTATTTTTAAGCCACCTTAAAAAAAAAGAAAAGATTTCAATATATCTGATAGATAGATCCAATTTTTTATTCACTACAAAAGATATTAGATAATTAACAGAAAGTTTTATTAAAAAAATATTTTATTTAGTTTAATGTATTAAAATTAAAACTTATAAAAGTTATATATATTAACTTTTAGATTTTGTCATTTTATTATTATATTATTATTTTTAATTCCTAAAATTTTTGACTATTAGAAGGTGTAGGGACACCGTTAAGCGGTGGAAATACGTTTGTCCTTACTTCTGATATTGAGGATGAAGCGATTACAATATTTAAGAAGGTACGTGCACTTACTTACTACTTGATTTCAAGCCGAGTGCAAGGACGAGTTAACTAACTGCCCTCCAACTTAATAATAATGTAATCGCTTCATATCCGCGAGATGTGGACATTCGATTAAGAATCGAATAATCGATTGATTGAAGCGCCGCTTGGGACGATACAGAAGGTTTATCTTAAAAGTAAAATACATCCACTGTAATATTTCTGTTTAATTTAAAGCTTATTACAAAAAGAGGAGGGTCTTAATTTGTTTGGTAGGTACTTTAGTGTTATCTTCAAAAGTGTGTGTGGTTTTGCATGTTCTGGATACGACAACGTTGACACTTACTGTTTCCTTTCATGCACTCTAATGTAACTAGCGAAACTAAGTTTGTTTTTGAAGACCTAGTGCGGTATAGTTGGCTAGATTTATTGTTTATATATATGTAGGATCGTTTAGCACAAGTCTTAAGAGCGAAACATTTAAAAAAAATATTATTATTGTTATTTCAACCGTTAACTGTAAAGGAAGAATAAGGGAAGTTTTGCCAGTAGTTGCCACGCTTGGCAGGCGGGTTGGCAACGGCAGTTAGTCTTTTAGAGATGTTTTAAGAGGGACGCTACTGTCCATCCCTCGCCCTTCCTTCCACGGGAAAGAAAGGGATGTCCCATTCTATGTCGGGGCATACACGGAGATTTAAAAGATTACAGTAGTAAATAAAAAAAAAATAAGTAAATTAAATTAAATAAAAAAAAAAGATCTTATTGATAAATGCAATATCTTCTAGGCAACCATTCCAATAGCTGTAAACCAGCGTCTAAATCTCATGTGATGTTATAGATGAGCAAAATTACTATTGAAAGTGTTCAAGGTCTAAAATATTTGTATCTTGTATTTAAATCTTTATTTTCCTAATATATAATGTAGAATTTAACATAGAAACTGGATATTCTACGAGTCAGGAAAATATTCGGAATTATTATCTTTGCAATATATATGTACGTACTTATCTAAAAGGTAATATTAATAGATGGAAACTAATTAAGTTTAATTAAATAAATTTAATTAATTAATTATATTTAATACTTTCAATATTATATTAATAAAAGTAAACAAGTACGCAATAACCTATGTAACGCTGGAAAGAAGAACGGCATATCGATTATAACAATCGACGTGCCGTTAAACCGATTTGGATTATTGTTTTTTTTATATTTAAGGAATTTGCTGAAAAACAATATATTTCACTTTTGTGGAACAGCATTTTAGATAATTTAAATGATTAAAAATAATTTGAGTTATTTAAATTAATTAAAATTGTTGTGTTCCGTTACAACGAATTTAATTTTGATTTTACTATGTTGTTCGTACAGCGATACACACAAAAAAAGTGTCCTTTAAGCTCAGTCAGATATTAAGTTATCGGCACATCTAATTTCATATAAAATATGCACGGTAGGTTATCTATGATACACGTACGAGTATTGATACGATCTAGTCACGTTTTAATTATAAGTATAGATACTGATCTCATTTTGTGCATTTATTTAATTATACTTATAAATGCTGATCTCATTTTGTGCATTTATTTAATTATACTTATAGATGCTGATCTCATTTTGTGCATTTATTTAATTATACTTATATATGCTGATCTCATTTTGTGCATTTATTTAATTATACTTATAGATGCTGATCTCATTTTGTGCATTTATTTAATTATACTTATATATGCTGATCTCATTTTGTGCATTTATTTAATTATACTTATAGATGCTGATCTCATTTTGTGCATTTATTTAATTATAAGTAGAGATGTTGATTTTTTTATGCATTTATTTAATCATGTAAGTCAATAATTTAGAATTTTAATAATTTACTTTGTCTGCGCAGAGATGATGGCTTTTTGTTTGCGTACATAATTTCCATTTGTGTAAACCATGTATTTGAACAACGTGTACGCATACGATATTAGAAAAAATAAATACTAAAATCATAGAGAATGATTGAAAATTTTTTAAACGGACGATGTTGGAATTTGCACATTCCACGCCATGTTCAGGTCAGTTTAGCAGTTCAGCTACCGTTGAACACCCGCTCATGAATTTGCAATTTTGAAGTAAATTACTAAGTGTCTAATTAAAAATGTTTATTCGGGTTATTAGGTCATAAATCGACGAATGTTTTTCATCAGTTATGAAGGGGCATTTCGCCCGCACACAAAATTTCTTATTGGCGCAGGTCATAAAGTGTATTTTTTTGTCATAAGTTATTTTTAGTCCATTTTTATGTATAATGTATAAAAATACTTATAATTTTTTATATATATTTTTTATTAAGTTGTATTGAATTATTAGATACGTTTTACAAGGGATTGAAATTGTATACCTAAGTAAAAATTGTATGAGTTCTCACTCTACTGTTATTCTTCTATTGATTGAAAAAGTAACGAAGTTTGTGAGAATTTACTGAAATGTAATTAAATATGTATGTACAATGTTTAACAATATTTGTTTGTAATTGTTAAATTATTTATCTTCACTGTAAGTCCCTTATGGCTAATATATATTAAGGGTCTTTGGTGTTCTCTTCCCTTTAAATTTCAAGTTTAAATACAGAGCTGTTGTTTTAATACGTTCGTAAATCGATCATATCCTAGTGGACTAGTGGAGTAGTCATCATGGACTCTTAAGTCCATGATGACTAGTCTCGCGTTTCAGAGAAAACGAAAATTGAGGGTATAAATAGATTTATTTTTTATTTCCTAATGTATTACCAATTGATGCTATCAAACTAGTTGTAGAGAAATAAGAAATTTTGCAATACCATTTATTTCTAGGTTGAAATTATATGTTTGAATTAAATCTTCCACATTAATTATTGTTGAATTAATTATTTTCACAGAATTTACATGTATATTAATTTTTTCTTTTTTTTTTTGTTTATAATCTTTTTTAATGAGGTATTTTCTTTGAATCCAAATAAAGTTTTTATTTTATTGCTGCTGGAAGTGTCAGACTGACTGTTTTTGTTAATTTGAGTATGCTCTCAAATGTGTAGCAATTCTAGAGTACAACAGATTGAACTAATATACGCAATAACTCTTAAAACTTTATAGTCATATTATTTTTTATAGTCGAATTTTCATGGATTGCTTATTGTCCAGCTTAAAATATTTCTTAGATCAGGCCTTACAAGGCTGCAAATAACCTATTGAACCACCCGGCTTTAACTTTCATTTCATCTAGGTTTAACATCTTGTATTGTGGCAAACTCATTTAAAGCAACAGATCTGTATATTGTTTTACACTATTATGAATTTCATATTTTATATTGAATGATGTATTCAAATTGAATCCAGCGTCAATCGAATTTTGGTGATTATCTCTCGTTTTTTTTATTATAAGATACCCAAGTATCGAAAATAAAAAAAAATGTATCTATGTTATACTTTTACTAGTTTTAACATTTTAAGTGGATAGAAACTGATAGATAATCGAATGACGAGACCAAAGACGCATCAAGACACAGCTATGGGCCAAAATGCAGCGCACAAAATGTTATAAGTATTTTAAGGCGTTTACACACGAATGGAATAATGTAATAAATATTTGATGATATTTATGTATTTGTCTGATGGTTGATATGCGATCTCTGACGTAATAGGTATTTTTATGCTTTGATATTAAGTTATAACATTAAAAGCACCTACAAGCGTCGTAGTGTTGTTATATTATTCCTTTATCTATGATGTTATTTCATCAAACCTAAACTTTTTATTAGGTGTTTGTGTAAGCACAAGTAATGTTAAATAATAAAATTATTTCGATTTAACGATGTGTGCCAAATACACCGAATCACAATAGTTTCATTCATTCAATAATGAAAAACGATTATTCCGTGTGTAAATTTATAATAAAGGGTAGTGATACTGCCATTACGCCAATTGTGTGACTGAATGTTTAATCTATTATTATTAATGTATTTAGTACATATTTTGTAGTCATCTTTGAAGTTATTAACTAGTCGAAATAAACTATTAAAATGATTTTTTTTTTAATTCAAAATGCTCCTCTTTATAAGTTGAAGTACCTATTCAGAGAAACAGAATGTCGTTATGGTGAACTTAATATTAGAATAACCGAAGCCTGTAATCTCTAGCACTGTTGAAATAGATGATAATGGAATGGTAACCCCGCCTGCGCTAACGGTATACGCTGGCGGGGTACCAGTGAGGGATGATTGTTTAGAATGAAAAAGCAGGTCAGTTAGCCTATTATGATGAATACATTTGAATTTTAGTAAGTTGGTTTCCAAAGGAAACCACGTGGAGGTCAACCTGACAGGGTATATTGGTAGCAATAGGACTGGTAGTCCACATTACTAACAATCCCTTCTCTCCGTATCTTTAGCACCAGGAGGGAGAAATTGTTTCTCATCTCATCTCATATCTGTCATGCCTGTCTCCTATTAGGGTAGGCAGAAACAATGGAACGCCAAATGCTTCGATTCAAGTAGACCTCTTTCGCTTCTTCCACATTCATAAATCACGCTCGCCGGTTACGGGTACTTTTAATTTGGCCTTTCTTCAGCACGTCGCCTATTTGTCCACATACGTCCGTCTAGGGCGGCCCCTACCGACATCTCCATTCATTTACTTCATTCATTCATTTAGTTAATAGTTCTGTGGTATTTAGAAGTTATGTCTAGCAACACTGTCGTACACGATCGGTTTGTCAGAGTAAACGCATTTTGGAAAAGCCTAATAATGTAATGATATGTAGGTATACGCTGATAGGAAAGTCTAATGTAACAAATAAGAAAGTTACTATTGATTTAATTAGTGTAATATAGTTTGTATAAAGGAAAATATGACAGTTGGCTGCTTCATTTTCCACATAAACACTACAAATTCCATAGAAATTACATAGCTCCCCCTGGAAATCATTGTAGTTATTAGCTAAACCAACATATCCTCATGATCATCTCCTATTATCTCCCACTGATACTCCGCCAGTGTATGCCAATAGAGTAGATGGAGTTACTACTCCATTTTAATTATATTGAAAGCATCTTCTTTACTTATAAAATTGTTGTGAGTTCGCGAGTAAGAGATCGTTTCTTATTAAAGAGTATATAACTAAGGAACAAGAAACCACACTTCATATAAACCACGTAAAATGACTTGGTCAGTAATATCTATCAAATCAACAGAAAAAAAAAATTCTTTTTCTCGGTATGTTGGCTAGCCTGATATTCGAAAATGGAAACGAATAGGGTTATGTAGTTTTTCGATATTAATAAAATATAAATATTTCACTGAAACATGAACCATGTAATGAAAGAAACATATAAATTTTATGTCACATTGCAATTCGATGTGCGATTCGATGAAAATTTTTTTAGCAAAAATAAAACAAAAAATAACATTCTTAAATATATTTATTATTTTATACAACAGTACCTTGAGATCTAAATTTCCTAATATTATTGATGGTAAACACAAGATTCAACAATTCTCGTAATATCTGGTCAATTTCAAGATTTGATCTCGTAATAGAGTCAATAATAATTGTATATAGTCGTAATTTCCCAAAATAAAAAAAAATATGAAATACAAAGTTAAAACTGTTTCATTTGAATTGGCACTGTTGTGATTTTATTATTTAACTGAACGTTGGCATGATGTTTTCTGACCAAATCCATACATTGTACGCTAGTCTAAAAGTAACGCAAGACTGATTTCCCATGTACTGAGATCGAATACAATATGTAATGTAATTTAAAATTCGTCCGGTACTTACCAGTTCGCGCATGCAAAGCGTATTTCCCGCGTGATTTATGAAATGTATAGAAAGACTTTATTTTTTCCATCTACAACGCTTTCATTGTTCGTGCCAAAATAAGGTGTTCTTTTTTTTGATAAATGAAAACTGAATAGTATTCCGTCTGTGCTATTAGTTTACTTCGGCGATGTACCAGTGACAGATGAAAGCGTGAGTATGAAGTGTGTTATTATTATATAAGAAGTTATTCTGTAAAAAAAAATCTAATTTCACAAGAACACCCGTGTGTGTTTTATATTTGATATTTTGTTAGCAAGTAAGATAAATGACACCATTTATCCGCCACCGCCATTAGGATGGCGGAAAAATACTACCATCCTTAGGAAGTCACTTTCTTTTCTTCAATGGTAACCGGTCTTTATTTTTACGACCATTTCTGCTAGCGTCAAGTATTTTAATTTTAGTTTCATTCTTCAGAATATCGCCAAGTTTAACGTTTTGCGCCTTTTTCCATCATCATCTTATACATTCAACGATCATTTTGACATGACATTTTTTTTTTTTTTTTTTTTTTTTTTTTTTTTTTTTTTGTGGCGTTCACCCCGATATTAGGGTATTTTGCCAAGAACAAAACGGGGAAACGATAATAGTAATAAAAATACCTAACACAAACGAATTTAGAAAGGATAAGGATTAGGTCTAGGATATTTATAGGATATGAAACATATACTTGTACATATGAGAATATACTTATAAATATATAGGAAAAGCAATTGATGCAACTATAAATGTATTCATGTAATATAACTAAATCTTAATATTGTTATCATATATATATGAAGATAGTATTTTATAGATAATAGGATCATTGGAAGAAAGTAGAGTAAGAATAGAAGTTGGGAATGGAACACGGATGGATCGGAGATGATTAAAAAGGGAGGTGTGGTCAAATTTAGAACATGAGAAGAATATATGATTCAAGTCCGCCACTTCAGCACCGCAATTACACGACGAACTTTGTACAATACCAAGCTTGTATAAATGAGAAGGTGTGCATACGTGACCTAGACGCATACGAGTTATAATAGTTGTTGCGGTCTTTCCAAGCTTTAATTTACAAAACCATGGTTTGAAAGGAATATCGGGTTGTATAAGGCGATAAAATCTTCCTTTTATTGTACTTGTTTTTTCCCAATATTCCTTCCAGGCATACCTTAAATATATTTTTGGGAGACAAGCTAGGTCACTACAGTAATTATGATACGGATACATATCACCACAAGTTACAGCCTCTCTTGCAATAAGGTCAGCTTTGTCATTGCCGCTAATACCACTGTGTCCTGGTAACCAGGCAAAAGAAACGGAATAACCTCTCAACATGCAAAGATAAAGACTTTGTCTTATGTCACAAATAATGGGATAAACTGGTTTTGATTTAAACGGATATTTGGCTAGAGCTTGCAAAGAGCTCATAGAGTCAGTGAAAACTATTGCCTTATGTAATTTCATTAAAAGTATATATTCTACAGCTTTTAAAATACCATAACATTCCCCGGTAAAAACTGAAGACTCCGGTGGAAGTTTAATTTTTTGAACGATATTAAATTGTGAATGAAACACACCCACACCTACACAACCGCTATTGTCTGGTTTTGATGCATCAGTAAAGATGTAGTGCCATTCATTCCATTCAATGTCAGTTATAAACATAAATTTGGCATTCAATTCTGAATCATTTTTTAATAACCCAAAATCATATTTAATATTAGGAGATAAAACTAAAGATTGATATGAGCATTTATAAATGGGAAAACAGGACGATGTAAAAGTGGGAGATTCTATGGATTTATATTTTTCATAACTTTGTATTAAACATGGAGGTTTTTTATGTTTCCAATAAGATGAAGACGAAATAAAGATATGTAGTTGAGATAACTTTTGAATAAGCGGATGATCAGATAATTGTAAACAACGAAAAAAGAAGCGATCAGATAGATATTGTCTTCTTAAAACCAAAGGTGGATCACCGACTTCGAGCTGTAAAGCATTGATTGGACTTGATTTCATTGCTCCAGAGATAATCCTCAAGGCCTTTGATTGAATTAAATCCAATTTCTTAAAAGCAAATGAACTTCCTGGAGCTAACAAAAAAGTTCCATAATCAATGACACTCCTTATAAGACCATTATAAGCAAGTTTTAGTGAAACGGGATGTGCTCCCCACCAAACTCCAGCAAGGCACCTAAGAATGTTGAGGTTACGCTCACATTTCGTAGAAATATAATTACAGTGGGACAGACCTGTTAATTTATTATCTAGCACGATACCTAAAAATTTAATTTCAGTCTTTATAGGAATGTATGAGTTATCATAAAGCACCTTAATTTGTTGCGGTGATCTCATTCTTGAAAACAAAACTACACTACTCTTGGTTACAGAAAGATTAAGACCATTTGCATCTAACCACGTTTTTAACAAATCTAATGAATCAGATAATTTGGCAGAAGCAGATTCTATGGACTTCGCAATAAAATATAATAAAAGATCATCAGCATATTGTAAAATTTTGACGGATTTATCAAGGAATAATTCTAGATCGTATGTGTATATGTTAAATAAGATTGGACTGAGAACAGATCCTTGTGGAAGGCCTTTCCATACTGTTCTAGATAATTTGGTATCTTCATCTAAATTCATATATATTGTTCTTTCTGATAAAATATTAATAATGAAATTAGAAAGCATTACCGGTACATTTAGAGCTTGTAATTTAGTTTTTAAAATAGAAATTATTACATTATCATAGGCAGAATTTATATCTAAAAAGGCTGAGAGGATTGACAAATTTTGTGAGAAAGCTATATGAATATCTGAAATAAGAATGCTCACATTATCTAAGGTGCTCTTACCTTTCCTAAAACCAAACTGGTTCGGGGATAGTAAGTTATTACTTTCTAAAAACCATTCTAGACGGTTTTTCACTAAATGTTCAGCTAGCTTTAGTAAGACAGAGGAAAGTGCAACAGGACGGTATGAAGATGGTTCAGAAGGTGGTTTATGAGGCTTTAGAAATGGTATAATAATCTGAGACTTCCATGAAGTAGGTATATTTCCCGAAATAATTATGGAATTAATTATATTTAAAAAGTAAATTAATGTCGCATCGCTAGCATTTTTAAAAAAGGAATACGGTATACCGTCTTCTCCCGGTGCAGAGTCTTTAATAGAAGCTAGAACACCTTTAAGTTCTACTAGAGTAAAAGGAGAGTCAAGTTCGAATAATTCGTCAGAGACGGATAGAGAAATATTGTAAAGGCATTCCGGCACATAACTAGGAGCAAGACGATCTAAAAATTTATTCGCTAAAGTTAAATCGAGTGCAGAACGTGATGTATGATCACTAAAGGCAGATCTGAATCTTTTAATATTATTCCAAACGACTGATGAATTAACTTCTGGACAGATAGAAGAACAAAATCTTCTCCAGCCTTCTAATTTCTTTTTTTTCAGTAGTTTTCGAGTAGAACGTGAAACTGCGGTGTAAATTTCAAAATTTTCTGGTGTCATGTAATTATTATAATTTTTTTCAGCCTCTTTACGATTTTTAATTGCTTCCGTACAATCTTTGTCCCACCAAGGTGGCGAGGGAATTTTCCCTGAAGCACTATTTTTAACAGGAAATAATAAATCAGCAACCTCCTTCATATTTATCATCAAGTCATTACAACATTGATGTTCATTTCCATGGTAAACAATAGGTAACTCCGATATTTTATTATCTAAATATTGTTTGTAAATATTCCAGTCTACATTTGATAAATTATATTTAAGCCGAGGACCACTCTTTCGACTTGAGGGAATGGAAATTGGAAAAGAAAGAATGAGGGGAAAGTGATCGCTTCCGAAAGTAGAGGAATGAGGATACCACGACAGTGAAGAAGCTAAATCAGAAGAACATATTGAAATGTCAGGAGCACTAAACCCTTCATTCGGTGCAGTTCTACGTGTTGGTACATCTGAGTTAATAATACATAAGTTGTAAGTGTCAATTATCGTCAGGAGTTTTCCACCATAAAAATTAGAAGTAGAACTGCCCCACGATTGGTGTTGAGCATTAAAATCGCCCATTACGAGAAAAGGTTTAGGTAAAATTGAAAATAATTGTTCTAGTTGTGAATATATTTGGCATGTAGGATCAGGAATATATAAAGTAACAAAACAGATACCATTTATAATTATAGCAGCTGCATTAATGCCGCTATATACAGGAAGCGAAAAAGAAGAAAAAGGAAGGGAGTTTTTGACCAATATGGCAACACCGCCATATCCGTCAGCTCTATCATCACGGAGACTTGTAAAGCCTGAAATCCTAAAAGGATATCCTGGCTTTAACCAAGTCTCTTGGAGAGCTATTATAAAAGGATTATATTTATTAATCAAATAAAATAAGTCTGATTTCTTGTTTGTTATGCTACGACAGTTCCACTGAATTATTAGGACTTTGTAATCCATTGTGAGAAGTTAATAATTGAGAAAATACATTGTAAATGGCATCGTTGGACGGTGGTAAAGTTGTTTGTATCATTTTCGATTGCGATAACACTTTAATAAGCATGAGAATAATATCAAAGATGGATTGATTATTGTCAATATTATTTGATGATAATGCACAACCATTAGAGGGAGCAGGAATATTATATTCCTTAACTATGGCTTCATGGGCAGAACGATCATATCCTTGTTGTGCTTTTTGAGGAGAGCGTGGTTTAAGTGTAACTGTTTTTTTATGTGATGATTGAATATGTGGTAATGATGATTTCTCTTTGAGGAAAGAAGATTGAAAATGAGATTTATTGGACGGAGATGATGATGTTAATACATCTGAATATAGTTTAGAAGTGGGAGGATGAAATTTTGATGCTTCAGCATAAGAAACACAACTGTGGGCCATTGTTTCTTTAATGGCTTTCTGACGTGCATATTCAGGACATTTCTTACTAATTGCTGAATGAGAACCATTACACAAGATACAAGAAACATTTTCCTCATCTACTTCACATTTATCACCTGTATGATTTTGCCTGCATTTATAACACCGAGGATTTGAACGACACTGCATCTTGACATGTCCGAACCTACAGCAGTTATAGCATTGGATAGTGGGGTAAATGTACAAATCTACAGTTAATGATGTGTAAAACATAAATACTCTTTTTGGTAATATTTGTCCATCAAAAGTAATAACAATGGTTTCAGTATTAATAAAACTTGGTTGTCCTTCATTAATGGTCTTTTTCTTAATTCTTCTGGTTTTTAGAATTCTCCCACAACCTATAGGTACTGATATATTTTGGATTACTTCCTCTTCTGTCCAATCTTTAGGAATACCCCTCACAATTCCCATACGGGTTACATGGAAAGAAGGTATAAATGCCTTAAAATTATGTGTTTCTAAGTGACTATTATTTAAAAATGCATTTGCATTTTCAAAATTTGAGAAAGAAAGCGATAAACGGTTTCTTCCTATTCTTTTGAGGCTACCATTCACTATATTATTTATCTTATTAGTGTGTAAAAAGCGACCAAATGCAATAGGATGTAATGTAGTGTTATCATTAGGATGTGTTTCATTTTTTTGTACATGAACGACATAAGGAGCTACATCCTCGGCATTGTACAAAGTTCTGCTTAAAGTACTGGGTGGAGAAGCAGGTTTAACAGACTCGGTATTATTTACAACTGGTATTGATACTAGAGTTTGATTCTCATCCTCAATACATTGACAATCACTATCTTTAATTTTAGATTCGAGACCTTTGGTGTGCCTCCTTCGTTTTTTATTGCAATGTTTGCAAATGCGACGTTCGCCACGTACTCGCTTACGTTTAGAACTTGCAACGCTAGAACCATCTGTGTCCATACTAGATTCACCCAATATATCAAAACTATTATTAAATGGGATAGTTATATTTGCAGACACCTGGGGGTTGTCCCCCCAGGGTCTATAGGTGGATCCATAATGTCTAATTAATATAGGTAATTTACTTACCAATATTTACAGCAACAAACACTATTACTACAAAATATACAATTATATATACAATCTAATACACAATATATAAATAAAACTAATCCTTATATAATTAAAAATAAAATTAATTTAAAGAAGATCAAAAAACACTCCCGCTTTTTTAAACGTTTCCCGCGCTTTTTTTTTCGACATGACATTTAAGAAAAGAAGGAAAGTCACTTAAGTAGTAATAGTATCAATTTATAAACAATAGGAACAAAGGAATTCAGCCATACAGTCTGATCTTTAGCAGAAATTTAGTATTTGCATGTTTTAACACGACAAACTTGTTTTAAAAATTAATTTCTTTTGTCAATTTCAAAGCCTACAGAATATAAAAAAGTGAATATATAGAAGAAATGTGAGTGAAAATAAAGTGAGTAGCGAAATGTAACATAAAAATTTTACAGAATATAATTGCAGGTCAGTTATATTGCTAGTAATGGTCTGCTAGATTTCAAAATCCCTTTGTTCTTTTTTGGTCACTTTTAGTTTTGTTTTAAATTAATCCCCTTTTTCATAAAAATTAAAACCCACTACAAACCTTTTTTAACTATTACTGTATTTTGTCACTTTTCTTCAAATTAAGAATTTAGCATAAAAGAAAGCGACGATACACTTTAAAAGTTGAAGTAGGTTATAAGGGGGCATCCATTAATTACGTGAGCTCAGAATAGAGAGGGGGAGAGGATGATTAACGAATGACCTAATGAATTCTCACCAAATCTCATTTAAACCGAGGGGGGGGGGGATAATCAAAAATCTCACGTCAACTTCAAAAAATATAAAATATTAAAGATATTACTAAAATATTAAAAATAAACGTAGACGTTTCCAGTGATTGTCTTTCTGCACTACTAGAAGTCCCAGATGATATGTGTCCAATTATTTCGATTGAAAAAATACACGAGTCTCCATGGATTAAGTAAAAATTTAAAAGAAAGTGTTGTTTTTATGTTTTTACTTTGAATTTTATTTAATTTAAATACATTAATTATAGTATACCTGAACGATTTATTATTTTCTCGAATAATAAATATAAATTAAGGTTAAAATATTTTTTGCATCAATCTCACGTAAGGGGTGGGGGGTGGGGGTCAAGGCAAACCTCACTAAATCTCACCTAAGGAAGGGGAGGAGTCTAAACTGATCGAAAAAGAGCTCACGTAATTAATGGATACCCCCTAAGGCTTTTGATGTTTTTAAAAATAAGGGCGTTAGTTTGTACACTATTGATCATTATCGTCACTTTCGCTTGTACTCAACAAGTCTCGCGTATTTGCATTTTATCTTTTTGTAAAACTAGTGAGAGTAGAAACTCACTGGAAGTCTGTTTGCTGAATGCATCGTGGCAATATGGTCGTCTTGTAAAAAGCTCATTCTGTATTCGTGCTTTACAATAGAAGCACAAATTCTCAACTTAGAGCAATTGGCGCCAACCCGGGTGGACTTTTCCTGACTGCTATTTGCTTGGGTTTACTTTTGGCTCCAATCTTTGTTCGCTGGTGGTAATTAATATATAGTTACTAGCTGACTCGGTAAACGTTGTTTTACCATATACATTATTTCTAGAACTATACATGAAAATTTGTCGTACTACAATTATTATATTCGATTGCCATCTTGCAAACCTATAGCAGAATATAAAAATCGCGATTAAAAAATAGGGGTTGATCGTATGAGCGTGAAAATTTAGAGTTGTATGTTTTTTTCTATACTAAATCATAATAAAATAAAAGTAGACAATTTTGTTAAAAAAATAAAAACCATATTTAGGGGTGGGTCACCCTTATCATTGAGGGTCTAAAAAATAGATGTTGGCCGATTCTCAGACTTACCGGATATGCACACAAAATTTCATAAAAATCTGTAAAACTGTTTTGGAGGAGTTTAGTAACAGACACCGTGATACGAGAATTTTATATATTAGATGTTTTCGTAATTGGCAAATGTTTGCATCTACGTCCTTTCTCTTCCAAATCCAGTCGCTTTGTATTAAAAGCATCTGTCTTCGTTTACGTACTACCTATTAGATAATATTGACGTACTCACAGAAGCGAGCTTAAATATAGATAACGCTCTCACTGAACACGTTCATTTTGCTGTTTCATCGTAATCAGATAATTAGGATCGGTTTCCCTCTATTTGGAAACGCTTAATTATCACTTTGCTAACCGAAATATAGTTATTTAATCAGGCATGAATAATGTCGAGTGGCCAACACATAGAGTCAAAGAGATATAACCGTGATAAAGTTATCTGGAGGCGTGATGCGAATAATCCTTTGAGATTTTGGCGGACGTGCTCCCAATACCAACGGAAGCAGGCCCGGTCGCGAAACTACGGAAGATGTGTAGGTAGTAGTTCTAAAAATCTTGGTTGGGAATAGGCTTGGGTAGGTACGCTTGTTTGACAAGTAACGTAAGGAATTTCATATAAAATCCAAATTCATATAACAGACCTGTTACTTCTTATATCACTGTTACGAATAGCGCTCAGTGAAAAATTCATTCAGGATTTTCTTTATTCTTTATTCTTTTATTGTACACAAAACATACTGTTAATCACAATTCATTATAAACATAATGTACAAAGGCGAGCTATCTCTAATAAGAGATTAAGAGAGAATAGGATTTCATTGTGATTGATAAAGTTCTTAAACAGTTCTCGGTTATAAGGTACAAAATAAAATCACAGTCGACTAGGCTGGTACGTAGGTGCAGTACTTCCAAACAGATATGGCATTACGGCAGTCTATAGGCGACAATTAAGTTTTCATCAGGAGGGCCGTCATCTTGTTTGGTATTCTAAGTTGCATAAAAAAAGTGTATTCTAAAAGCCCGCCAACACACCTGCGATTTTTTTGATGTTGCGGTCTATATTAAGGGAGCCAAGTAAAATATAATTAAAGGATATGAAAATAAGAAATAATTTCACATAATGTTATAACTTCCATCCCTAGTAGCTAGCGAATTTTCGTTTTCCCCATACTCTTCCAATTTTTGTGTAGTATAAACGTGTTAAAGATCTGCACATACGTATGTATGAAATATATATATATAAATAAATACATTCGAGAAACATTAAACGTAATCCATTTACACTGACAGCTAAGCTAAGTCAAGCGAATTTCACTACATTCAGCTTTAGCTTGTTTTTTAATACTGTTAATTAAGATGCGAGCTAGTTAAACGTATATAAGCTAGATACTTTATTACCATCGTCATATCAGCTATTATTTATCCACTGCTGAACACAGGCTTCCCCCATAGATTAATAATAATAATCTTTATTTGCTTAAACACGGTAAAGTCAAAGATGTTACATTATTCAAAGAACATTCGTGCTTAGTGCTAACAAGGTGATGGTGATAACACCTTGATGATGATGATGATTACCATAAGAAACGTCAGATAGGCTACTTACTACTAAATAAATACTGTTTGTGTGGGAGTGAAAAATATCACTTTCCAATTATTTGTCTAGTTATTATAGCTTTAGTGTCATAATTTTAATTATAGCTATTACGTATACTGTGGTTTTAGCGTGGATCCATGCAGTTAGAAATGATAGGTGAGGATGAAAGCAGGTCAGTTAGACCATTGTGACGAATTCAGCAAGACAATCACAATGGTTTTCAGGGGGAACTGCGTGGAGGTTGACCTGATAGGATACATTGCCAGCAATGGGGCCATTAAACTTCATTACTAACAATCTCTTTCCCCCCTAGCTCATGCGGTAGAATGTATGCTAAGCCAGCTAATCTAAACGATGTTCGGTTCGCTTAGCGTAGCTCACAGTACGCTCCGTGCTTTTTTTTTCGCAAAATGCTAAATAATGTAATGACATTGTTGATGTTATATTACAGGAATAAGCTACATTTAATATTAAACATACCCCGAGGGGTAAAGATTACGGGTAATTTAGAACGCATGAGATGGTATCTACATAATTGAAAACGAAAATATGAGTAGGATAATATTTTCCACTTATGTATGGTTGGCTCAAGACATGTTTTCATTTATACATTAAATTTATTTGTTTCTTTTTCAACGAATTTAAAGAGGTGCAAGTACGTGTTTATTTTGCCGGTGTTTTTTGTATCTTCGCCTTTATTCAAACTCCAATTAGAAAAAAATATTTATTAATTTCACGAATATTCAAAAACGTTGTTAGCTGGCTATGCAGCAGCGTACCTCTTAAAACATCTCCAAAGCCTGTAGTTGCCAATTCGCCTGCCAAACGTGGCAACTACTGGCAAAACCCCCCCAAGGGAGAGGCTTATATTCAGCAGTGGACTGTTAAAGGCTGATTTGATGATGATGTTGAGATAGAATTCTATATTTATTATAAGCATTTGTTTTTAACGGTTGAAGAAGAAATGGCGAGGATTACGTTACCTATTAGTATTCGTTGGCCAGCTACTAACGTGGAATGACAGATGAAGATAAAATTGGTCAGTCATCTCATCTTACTAACGTGGAATTACAAGTCATTCCTCTCATCTTTAATCCTTCTTCTCATTCCCTCCTCTCCATCTAAAAGCGCTAAATATCTCCGTTTACTCCGTCCAGGTTTATCATATTTATTACAAACTTGAGACAGAGGGTGAAGAATATTCTACATTTTACGCCTCGTCGGGGCCAAAACACGGCCCGGATCGGTATCACAGAGGCTTGAAGAATTCAAACATAAATAAAAGTCCCAAACAACTTTTCCGCTGAGATACCGCCTGTTTGCATAAAGTTATATGCATAAATGAAAATGTAGGGACGTACAAAATACCTACATTTAGCTTAGAAACTTTCTACTAAAACACATACTGTCAAAATTTATGTTTTACCTTTACTCTTTTTCCCGCCATAACCGTAGCAAAGGTGTTGCCATATTCAAAATAAATAACGAACAATTTCATCTGATATCGATCAATATTAGAGCAAATGAAACGTACCTATATGTAAATCTTACAGATATTGTATACCAACTGAGATGCCATCAATCATGGTTGATAACGAAGAAGGGTGGAACGGCATACGAAAGAAAAACTATATAACTCAAACTACTAAAATAGACACGATATAGAGTCGTTATCGATTTAGAAGTATGTGAGTTTGGATTAAGTATATTAAGTATGTGTGAGTCAGGATTGAGAGGATGTAGTGTTGCTATTTATAAATATGCTATTTCTTAATACATATATAAAAATCATGTCACTATGTTCAGCTATCAATAAAGCGTTGATGAGCCGCTTAGATGATTTGAAAGTACTGAATTGTTATAATGAACTATTGTAAATGTGTATTATTTGCTTCAATTTGAGAGATAGGATGCGAGTAGTTTTGTCTTAATAACAAAACAACATAGACTCGATAGGTGATGTTAGGGGCTAAACAGCTACCATTTCAATAAGTTTGGTAACCAAATAAACAGTTATAGAGTCACCTCAAAATATTTAATTTAATAAAGTCAAGATAATATTCAACGTCGAAGAATTCCTAATGAGGTTTCGAAATAAAATATGGAATTACAATGTTCTGAATTAATGACCTGCTAACAATTTCAAACAAACTTCAAAACGGAGGAGATGATTAATTCGACCGTGTTTTTTTTTGTTGGCAGGAATATTATTTAACACCTTTACAGTTTCTGAACTCTTTATGTTTTAAAAAGTCTCAACATGTTTTTTTTATACAACTTAGAATGGTAAACAAGCTGACGGCCCACCTGATGGAAACATAATAGTTTCGCCCATGATACCCCCCATGCGTTGCCATTCCTGAGGACTCTTCCTCTGTACCCTGTAAATTTACGCTCATCATAAAAAAGTAAACTTCTATACTTTGGTGTGATTAAATTCAGTATTTTGCCGTTTACCATCAAACATATAGCCCGTATGCTAGTTGGCCACCTTCGTGGTATAAAAAAATATTCTAGGCTAAATATTAAAGTGGCGACCGCGTACGGGCAAACGCAGCGTAGGACGACCCCCCATTGGATGGAGTGACGACCCTAAATACATTGCAGGGAGTCAGCGGATGCAGGTGGCTCAGGACCGTTCTTTATGGCAGTCGATGGGGGAGGCTTATGTCCAACAGTTGACGGATAATTAGTGAAAAAAAGAAAAGTAAAGTATTAAATAATATTTAGGACATCTGGAAATTTTACCTCATTGACAGTACTTAGATACGCCAGATGTCACTTTTTACCCGTGATTATGATTGGTAAAATTGTTGGCGAGAGAAAGGTCGGTCGTAGAAAAAAGTTGTGGCTTCACAACATCCAAGTGTTGACGGGCATTGCGATTGGAGCTGAACTATTCCATCACACAAGAGACAAGCCCCTCTAGACAAGTGGCAAGAAGATCCATCGACGGAATCGTTATCTAAAGCAAGTCCATGAGTTCGAATGAGACATCCAACGTTGCTATCTCATTCTATCTCATAGACTTGCTAGAGATGTCGATTCCATCAAGAGGCCAAGGATAGTTTTCGTGAGCTGATAGCTAACGTCCACTAGTTGAAGAGGCACTATAAGATAGGACGGAGAAGGACATAAACAATCTTTATTCCGATCATTGAATTAATATGTCTAAAAATACTACTTTTCAAATATTTTGACATTTATTTATAATACAACTATCCGTGTAAACATGGAATGATAAACCCTTCGCTACAAACTTGGTGATTGCGAGCAACTCAGTCCAGCTTCCGTTTAGATGAGATGCATGCAGCAAGTGCTATTCAAACTTTAGCCAAGATTGTTTCGACAAAGTTTGTTGGCACTTTAATATGCAAATATACAGAGGCACACGTTTACATGTTAATGTTAGTGTTGTATTACATTCAAAGCGAATATGAGTTATTCCAAACTCGTCCGCTGCAAACTTGACATGAAATAATTGTATTATAATTAAATAAACATGGGAATTAATTATATAAATAGATGTCGCTACTGCATGTATTTTGTGTGCCAATTTTAATTTCTTTATTTAGGCTCAAATGAGCCTTATAATTCGGGTAGATTTTGCTTTTAAAATCGTATTGGTGAATTCAGAGACAAGTACAGAGACAAAATATTTTAAGTATTTTAAAAAGAAACAATGAAAATATATGTCGAGGAATAAAAAAATTTGGCACACTTTGTATTATTATATCAGCCGTTGCCTTTCCATTGCTGAACATAGGCCTCCCCCATAGACTGTCATAAAGAACGATTTTGAGTCACTTGCATTCACTAACTCCCTGCAATGCATTTGAGGTTGTCACTCCATCTAGTGAGGGGCGTCCTACATTGCGTTCGCCCGTTCTAGGTCGCCACTCAACTTTTCTTCACTTAACTTTTTTTGCCATCGGTTGTCGGTTCTTGAAGCAGATTGCTTGGATGATACAGGAAGTGCTCGAGACACTTCGGACGTAGATGTGGTAGACGTTGGTGGTTGTACTGAAATGATTTATGGTTTATGCACAATAAAGCGAGAGAGAAAATGATACCAAGTTTGACTTGGTCTAAACTAATTTCTATTTTGCTACCTTTAATTTCTAGAGTGACGGTTTGTCATATTTGTGAAGTGCTTTGTGAGGGCCCGTATATGGAGCTTGTAATGGATGCTTGACGCTGTTGCTCCTAAAGGAAGTGTTAGTAGTAGAGGACGAGTCCTTGTAAATGAAAGTTGATAAACTGGAATGATGTGACATTGGTGTGGATATGATTTTTCTTACTATTGTTATCTTTGATGAGGTAGTCAAGAGGCATTTTTCAGCTAAACCATTGTAGTGAACGAAATAGTAGAAGCATTCTGGGCCCATAACTTATGATTTTATGATACGAGAAAATAAAACGGTTATTTCCACACCTACATACATACATTAGTGTTATCATGAAATTTGTCTAATGTACAATACATTAGACAACAATATTTAATTTCTTTATCTATACAATCGATATACCAATATTTCACTTTTAACATTTCATTTCAGTCCAACCGTCCTTTATACTCTTAATGTTGATTGGTTAAATACATTATATAATACTTCATATTGTTGTTTGTATACAAGTACATTGCAAATATTTATTCAATCAAGATATTCCATCATTTCGAACAGTACGATGTCTATGCACAGAGGCGGAATAGTGAGTTTTCTATTAAGCGGCGAAATTTCCAATTTCCGCCCGTTCGTACGCCGTTTTCATTAGTTCTTCAATCGAGCTTGAAAACGAGATACCGAGAAGATATCACGTTCACAAGTTAATCTGACACGTCCATTTTAATTATTTTAAATAATAATAATAATAATTTATTTGATTAAATATGATTGAAATAGATCTTAATTAGTGTTATAGAATCATATATTTAACCATACTGTTTTAATGGCATGTAAAATATAAAGTCTTATTTACGTGGATACATTTAAGATACCAGAGGGAGACTTTGTACAAAAGTCAATTACTTGGGTACTTCTGTCCCATTCGTGTTTCAACCGTGAAGCAGTTGTGTTTGCATGGCTGTGTTTCGGTTTGAAGGCGTGAATTTATTGGGTACACCTGAGTCCTCAGGAATGGCAACGCATGGGAGGTATCATGGGCGAAACAGTATACTCTGTTATGTCCATGGTACTGCTCATGTCTATAGGCGACGGTTACCACTTTCCATCAGGTGGGTCGTCAGCTTGTTTGCCATTCTAAGTTGTATAAAACAAAAACGTGTGTTTTTGTTTTATTTAAGATACTTTCAGACCTTACAGTAACAATATTTATTCTAATTAAAATAAAAATAATAAATAGCATGTTAAATTTCTTAAATCTCGTATGAAATAAATTTATTTGAATAATTAAAACGTTAACATTTTTTGATGCAAATTCTTTTATTGAATGCACACATTTTTCCTGGAGCCAACGTTTTTAATTGACTTTAAAATGATTTAGTGGTAGTTCCCGTGTATATTTTGGAATGTTATTGTATAACTTTATTGTCATAAAATAATATATTAGTATTGCACAGCGGTATACAATTTGTTTATTTGTGTGTGGTAGTTATTTCTGAAATAATTAAACCAATGTACAGTAGTTTTAAGTACTATTTTTGCCAGCAACTTCTCGTGACCCGGCTCTTCCTCTAAGTAAACCTATGATTAGAGAATGGGGAGGAATATAGGTTACTTTTTAATCTACAAACAAATCTATAAACACACACTCCGGAGGGAGACTTTGTACAAAAGTCGTTAGTTTGGGCACCTCTGTCCCATTTATCTATCGTGAAGCAATTGTGTTTCGGTTTGAAGGGTGGGATATGGCAGTGAATTTACAGGGTACAGAGGATTGACACCTAAATCCTCAGGAATGGCAACGCATGGGGAGTATCATAGGCGAAACAGTATATTCTGTTATTACCATGGTACTGCTCATGTCTATAGGCGACAGTTATCACTTTCTATCAGGTGGGCCGTCAGCTTGTTAGCTACTCTAAATCGCTTAAAAAATCGTAGCTAAAAGCTTATTTCACATAATTGTTTTCTATTAGGGAATCGTTGAGACCTTTTTGCACACACCTATATTACGAAGCTCCCTCTAATAAAAAAAAATCAAGCAAACTTAACGTAGACCTTCTTATTATTTTCCAAAAATACCTAACACATTTACCATTGTTTTCAGCACATCTATATCTACTTACAGAATGATGTCTCGTCAATAAACATCAACGTGGCTATTGTATTAGTAATAGTATTACATTATCTGTGGGATGAGTTAGGTGTGTCGGGTAGACGTGAAGTTTGACGGCGCTGCTTCAGCTTGAAGGTCGCACGTGACGCAGTAGGCCCCTATTATTAGGTACCTTATGTAGTAAGGTATCTGTTATTGTTGCTTGTTTAACACAATACCTAACAAGCGCGGTCAAATAACCGTTTTTGAAATTTAGTTTAAAAATTTTCATGTATAACGTTACTGTATCACCATGTAACTTATTGACTTTTCCTATAATATACATACATACAACCCATTTTTCAATATTTACAATTTACTATTATTTACTTGTTTACTATTCAATTGGCTAAAATCTCTTTCTATATTAAGATACATACTTTATTTTAAGGGGTTATATACAGTTAATTTTTTCAAAAAATCGATTTTTTTTTTATTTTATTTTCTGATTCTACATATATTCAAGAATACACACAAGAAATTTCAAATCGATCCGGCAAATATTTTCGAAGTTACACGCATATTTGTAACGACGTCTCGGAGCGCTTGGGAGTATAAGGCCGGAGCGGCATCGACTACCTGAGCGCTGTCCCTTTCATGCATCTGTCTATTGTAAGCATTCCCCTTCTAAAGTGTTTAGATGTGTAAATCAACAGTGTGATTATTTTATTTTATACCTGAAAAGTGAGTTTATATTTTTTCGACCCTAAAGTGGAACATATTTAAGAGTGGTAGTCAGTAAGCCAAGCCAAGCTGTAAACTTGTGAGATCGTTTATTTTTTTGTGTGTAATTTCCAGTGAAAATGAAGTCTTCCCGAATAATGAGAAAATCTCATAATGTACGTAAGTCGAGAGTAAAAAAACGTAAAAATGTTTTCAACCCAAAAACAGCTGAAACAGATGAAAGGAGTTTCAGTGCCTCGGCGAAAAAATTTAAAGAGCAAGAAGAAATCTCCGTCACACGTGATCCGTCTGTTGAGTATCGCATACTAAACTTCATTCCTGTTTTTGCCGCAATTGCTGAATATGTAAAGTGTAAAGTCTGTGACGGAGATGTCAAGTTTCAAACAACTTCTGAACGACTTGGTTTTCAAATAGTTGTGCTGTGTGATAAGTGTGCCGACCGTAGCGTAAATTCTAGTCCGTTCGTCACGCATTCTTATGAAATAAATCGACGATTTTTATTTGTCATGAGAGTTCTCGGATTAGGATTGAAAGGTGCAGCAAAATTTTGTGGATTAATGGACATGCGAGCTTTTATATCACAGCCAACTTATGATTTGATAATAAATAACATTCACTCCAGTGTAAAAATAGCCACTGAAAAACTTTTTGCACAGGCTTGTACCGAAGAGAAAAATTTGACTTCCGATAATCAAGGTAACGAACATTCAACAGAATTAACTGTATCTGGTGATGGCACATGGAAAAAGCGAGGGTATACTTCCTTGTACGGTGTGACCTCTTTGATTGGATATTATTCAGGTAAAATAATAGATATAGTTGTTAAAAGTGCCTACTGTAAACTGTGTGAAACTTGGAAGAAGAAACTTGATACAGAAGAGTATAATGAATGGTACGAAGAACATAAAAATACTTGCACTGCAAATCATGCTGGTTCCTCATGGAAGTTGATTCAGTCGTTGAAATGTTCAAACGTTCATTGGAAAAACTCGGAGTCATCTATAAAAATTATATCGGAGACGGTGATTCCAAAACGTACTCGGGAATTTTAAAAGTTAAACCTTATGGTGATGAGGAAGTTGTAAAGAAAGAATGTATTGGACATGTACAGAAACGAATGGGTACGAGACTTCGAGATTGTGTAAAAAAAATGTTGAGACTGTTGAGAATGCGAAAGGAAAAAAAAATACAAAAGAAAACTCTCGGTGGAAAAGGAAAACTCACTGGAAAGATGATCGATAAGTTAACAGTTTACTATGGCTTAGCAATACGTAGAAATTGTGATTCCATTGAGAAAATGTATAATGCTATCTGGGCCACATATTATCACTATTGTTCATCTGACCAAAAACCTCAGCACGACAACTGTCCGAGTGGACCAGACTCATGGTGCAGCTGGCAGAGGGCTGCTGCTGCCAATGAAGTATCTACTTTCGAACATGATTATGAGCCACTACCTGATGATGTTGCTGAAGCTATACGTCCGATTTTTATAGACCTCAGCAATAAAAGTTTATTGGAAAGATGTGTCGGTGGTTTTAACCAAAACAACAACGAGAGTTATAATCAACTGATTTGGAAAATCTCTCCCAAAATTGTTCCGGCAGGCTCGAAAACTGTAGAAACCGCTGCATACATAGCTGCTGGCGTCTTTAATGAAGGAATGGCTTCATTATTATATTATATGAATGCAATAGGAATTACACTTGGACCCAACGCACATTTATATGCCGAAAAAGAAGATGAGCAGCGCGTGAACATCTCCGACCGCAGAGCGCGCGATAGCACCCGAGATGGAAGAATGGCTCGCAGACAACATCAGCTCGAGTTATTGGAAGCTAATGAATCAGCAGAAGGTCTCTTATATGGGCCTGGAATAGATGACACCATGTAAGTTGAAAAAAAAAATTTTTTATCCCATGTAAAGTGCACTCAAAACTTTAAACGCGTTTTTCTCGAAATGGTGTTTTCAAAGTCGGTGACCACTGTAACTCGAAAACGGTTTCTCCGATTCGTCTAAAATTTTGATACAAGCTTCTTAAATATATTTTTCAGTTATTAATCGAAGCTTTTATTTTTCCAATAAAAACTTCGATTTTTTATAAACAATTTAAAGTTGAAATTTTGGTGAAAAATCGACTTTTTTTTTTTGAGAGGGCGCCATTTTGACAAAAAAATTTTTTTTTGCTTATTCCATCGATTAATAATTGAATTTAACATTACTTTAACTAAATCTTTTTATTTTTTTAATTTCAGATGATCCAGTTCAGAGATAGAGTGGTCACCGCAAGACGTCTTTTTTTAGAGGACCTCCTGGAGATCGGCTGTAGCTCTTCTCCAGAGAAATATTTTTACTAATAATAAGCACTAAAATGTTGTTGAATAATACCATAATAAGTATGTAAACTTTTGGAATCAATAAATTTTAACGGCTTCTCAAAAAAAATTCCTAAAAATTCGCTTTTTTTCGACCCATTAACTGTATATAACCCCTTAAAGCGGTCATTTGACCACTCATGGTAGGATTAGGCATATATGAAATGTCGGTAGGTTTAGTGTTAAAATTCGAAATATGCAGTTAGAAATTGTTGTGTTGTGAAGTTAAAAAAGTATAGTTTTAATAGTTTAAGGCAAAATAAGAAATTATATTATAAAACGAATATAAGAAAATTGTAACTAGACATTGTTTACACGTGGGAGATATTTAAGAAAAAAATTAGATCAGGGGTCTTAAAGAGCAGTAGAAGTTCAATCAATTTTTAAAGATTTTGCCTGTCTATATGTTTGTTCCGGTATCACATAAAAACTACTGCGCCAAATTGGATGCAATTTTCGCACTTGTATTTCTATAAGTCTAACTTAAAATCTGGTATATGTTTTATCTTGACACCTCATCTAGAATTGGTTTATTTCATCAGGTTTCCTATATTTCTATATTTACCAGAGGGAGACTTTGTACAAAAGTCGATTGCTTGGGTACCTCTGTCTTATTCGTGTTTCAACCGTGAAGCAATTGTGTTTGCATGGCTGTGTTTCGGTTTGAAGGGTGGGATATGGCGTGAATTTACAGGATACAGAGGAATAACACCTGAGTTCTCAGGAATGGCAACGCATGGGGGGTATCATGGGCGAAACAGTACACTCTGTTATGTCTATGGTACTGCTCATGTCTATAGGCGAAAGTTACCACTTTCCATCAGGTGGGTCGTCAGCTTATTTGCCATTCTAAGTTGTATAAAAAAAAATCCGATTACGCGAATAAAGTCACGGGAAAAAGTAAGTAATTCACAAACCTCAAAACATTGCGATATGAGATTCACGCAAATAGTTCTCCCAGAAACAATCATATTCAGCGGATATTAAGTTATCGATCCGTCTGCTAAAACTTCGCTTCTGATTTCGGAATATAATTTTCCATATTCTAAATCTTCTGACTATAATACTATTTAATATAATAAATGGTACTAAATATGTATATTGGTGACGTAAGAAGCGATTAAGGGAACTTAATGGTCCCTCTTAGAACATCTTCAAGGCCTTACTGCGGTTGCCAACCCGCCTGCCAAGCATGGCAACTACTGGCATAACCCCTCAATAAGGAGGGAGAAGAAATTGTTAGTAATGGGGAGATTAGTCCCCATTGCTATCAATATACCCTACCAGGTCGACCTCCACGCGGTTCCCCCTGGAAACCATCGTGACTATTTATTGTTAAATTCGTCATGATGAGCTAACTGCCTTTACATCTTCACCAATCATCCCTCACTGGTGCCCCGCCAGTGTATATCGATAGCGCAGGCCGCGTCATCATTTCATTATCAGCCATTAAAAAAAATACTAACTCACGTCACTTTAGACTTTCTGACATCCCTCTGACTCGCACCCAGTACAGAAGTAACTGCTTCATAATACAAGATTTATCTGTTTTCAATGATGTATGTAGGAGAGATAAGGAAGTGGATATTTATTAAATAGTAGCAGCTGTTATGTAAGAAAAACCATCGCAAAATATTCATTCGGCTGTTTTAATAATGTTTAATTTTTTTTATACAACTTAAAATGGCAAATAAGCTAACGGCCCACCTGATGGAAAGTGGTAACCGTCGCCTATAGAAATGAGCAGTACCATGGACATAACAGAGTATACTGTTTCGCACATGATTAGAAGCGAGAAGGGCGTCGATTCTTAAATTTTCATAAAAATTTCAATAATTAAATAATTCAATTTCAATTTCTTCAATATGATTAAATTCTAATTAAAATCCAAATTAATTTCATTATTTTAATGATATTTTTACATACTAAGGGGGTCGCGTCATGAAAAAAATTGAAAAACACTGTTTTAAACTGACATTCAGCTATGCAAGTCCAGCTGTTTCACGTCAGAAATGCTGGTGGGACCGAAGTACTTAAGCAAACAACGTTTGTACAAAGTCTTCCTCTAGTTATTTCTTATTTGTACCTTTTTATACTTAAATATATTTCTAAGTTACGGATTCTCCCTCTAGTATTTTGGCTGACAGGCGACGGCGTTAACATAAATTGGCCATTAACAGATACGATGGATATTTCAGTTTGTAAGACTTGTGTTATATTTATTGGTTAACAATGTTGTGAAAGTAAATTAAATAAATTAGAAAATATGTATTACGTCATGCACATTAGTCGTGGTAATATTAATTTATTTTTCATTTTTCTCTTTTATTTATAACTTCAAAGTATAATAATGATACAAATTATTTTTATTCTTATGTAAATGTGAAAAAAATATAATCTATTTATTATATACACAACTTACATCTAAGTACTTTAAATATTAATAATAAGACCTTAAACAAATATTTGAAGATAAAAAAATTCTTTGAGCTCACTGTCAACTGGTAGGGTACTTAGGAGACGTACATCGTACGGCTCGCCATCGACAGGGAGTTCATCCTCATATCGCCTCAATGGTCGCGTACTGCGCGGTTTCAGAGATGTTTCCTCCCACGAACACTCAGGTTGTGGAATGAGCTCCCTGCCGAGGTTTTCCCAAGAGACTACAGCATGGGGTTCTTCAAAAGGGGGGTAAAGAGGTTTCTTCAGGGTCGACAACGCACGCGTAATACCTCTGGTATTGCAGGTGTTTATAGGCTACGGTAACCACTTACCATCAGGTGGGCCGTATACTTGTTTGCCATCTCAGTGGTATAAAAAAAAAGACTTGCTGAATTTCCACGAAGACTGGCTATGGAGATGCGTTGACCAAAGTATGATTTTATATTATAAGACAGTATAATATGCTCGTAAAATTTGAATTTTCCTTTGGTTTTGTAGGTTCAATAAGCTAGTAAATATTTCTTGCCCATCGTCATCAAGTCCCGTAGGAGGGACAGTATGGTGGGCGCATTAGATAGGCTTGAGTTATATCACAACAGTCCAACCATAATGGCATAGAACTCGTTTCAATGGAATGGACATTATTGTTGAAATAATAAAACATTGTATTCCACGTCACATCAAACAAGTGCGAGTCGGACATTGAGCATTGAGCATCGAGCATTGAGGGTTCCGTACAAAATCATCTAGTTTAATTTTTTTTTGCGAAATAACTACGGTGTACTAAATTTTCGGTTTTCGGATTTGTTCCTTTACTTGTGCTATATGGCGCTGCATCTTGCCAAATTTCATTTTTTTTTTTTTTTTTTTTTTACAACACAGGGGGCAAACGAGCATGCGGCTCACCTGATGGTAAGTGACTACCGCCGCCCATGGTCACCCACAACACCTACGGCATTGCAGGTGTGCTGCCGGCCTTTTAAAAAGGAATATGCTCTTTTCTTGAAGGTTATGTTGTCGTATCGGTTCGGAAATACTGCTGCTGGAAGTTGATTCCAAAGAGTGGTTGTGCGTGGAAGAAAGTGCCTTGAAAAACGCACGGTGAAGGACCGCCACTCGTCCAGATGGTTGGGATGAAATTTTAGTTTATGGCGGGTTGTACGATGGTGAAAATCTGCAGCAGGTATCAATCCGAACAATTCTTCAGAGCACTCCCCATGATAAATTCGGTAGAAGATGCACAGAGATGCAACATCTCTACGCAGTTTCAGTGGGTCGAGCCGGACAGTAAGACGCCGATCGTCAACAATTCGAGCTGCCCGACTTTGAATGCGGTCTAACGGAAGGAGTTGGTACTGTGGCGCTCCTGCCCACAGGTGAGAACAGTATTCCATGTGTGGCCTCACTTGAGCTTTATACAGTTTCAGGCGGTTTTCTGGCGTGAAATACCGTCTCACCCTATTGAGCACCCCCAACTTTTTGGAAGCTATCTTAGCTTTTTCCTCCAGATGACCGCAAAACTGGACGTCGCTAGATATATCGACGCCAAGAATCCCCAGACTCGACTTATTATCAAGGGAAGTGCCCTGAAAGTGAGGTGATACGACAAACGGTGTCTTTTTTGCGGTGAACGCGCAGACTTGTGTCTTCTTAGGGTTAAAGTGAACAAGATTGCGTTCACCCCAGATCGAAACTTTATCGAGTGAAGTTTCGATTTCAGACACAAGTCTGTTCCGGAGCTCATCGGTATGTGCCCGCGAGATCTTTGCATGACCGGTGTATAATGCATCTCCTGTACTGTCGTCCGCATAACAATGAATATCACTGATCTGTAACATATCATTGATATGCAGAAGAAACAGTGTCGGAGATAGTACACAGCCTTGCGGGACACCAGCATTCACAGGTTTTAAGTCAGAGCATGCTCCGTCGACTACGACCTTAATGCTACGTTCCTTAAGAAAGCTGGCGACCCAACTGCACAATCTCGCAGGCAACCCAAACGAAGGTAGTTTTGAGATTAGTGCCCTATGCCACACCCGATCAAAGGCTTTCGCAATATCCAGACTAACAGCTAAGGCCTCTCCCTTATTCTCGATTGCCACTGCCCATCGGTGTGTTAAATAAACTAAAAGATCACCAGCCGAGCGTCCCCGTCGAAAGCCGTACTGGCGGTCTGAGATCAGCTGGCGATCCTCTAGGTACCGGAGCAGTTGATGGTTAATAACTGATTCCATGACTTTCGAGAATAAGGAAGTGATAGCTATGGGCCTATAGTTAGCTGGATCTGAGCGGTCTCCTTTTTTAGGGATCGGATGCACCAGAGCAGTCTTCCAAAACTTTGGGACTATACCTGATGAGTAACAGAGCCGAAAAAGACGCGTAAGAACCGGAGCCAACTCTGGTGCGCACGTCCTAAGCACAATTGGAGGAATGCCATCGGGCCCGCTCGACTTATGGATTTCAAGGGAGAGAAGTGCTCTACGCACTGATCTTAGCGTGAATTTAACATCCGGCATAGAGCTCCTACAACGCGGGATGGTCGGCGGTAGTTTCTCCCCGTCATCCAACGTCGAGTTTGATGCAAAGAGAGATCCAAGGAGATCGGCCTTCTCTTTGGCGTTCAGAGCCAACGAGTTATCCTCCCTGCGCAATGGTGGAAAAGATGACTGACAGAAATTCCCTTGTGCAGCTTTGGCAAGAGACCAGAAAGCTCGAGATCCCGAAGGTAAACTAGCCAATCTCTTGCCAATTCTACCAATATGCTCTGACTTCGCTGTGGCCAAAACTCTTTTGAAGGACCTAGAGGCAAAGTTATACTTCTTTTTAAGGGCACTGATGTTAGAATCTCGTGATGCCACACCTTTGGCCCAGGCTAGGAAGCACTCCTGTTTCAGGCGAGATGCTATTCTACAAGAGGCTCCATACCAGGGCTGGGATTTCCCACCGACAGGTACCACAGAGTTAGGAATAAATAATTCCATTCCCTGGAGCACCACATCGGCGATGGAATCGGCGATGGCGTTGGGATCCCCCAGTGCGAAGCAAACCTGCCTCCATGGGTAAGATGCGAAAAAAATCCGCATCTCATCCCAGTCTGCCGACCCGTAGAACGTGGTGGAATCGGACTCATGAGAGGCACCTCGCTCCGCACCAGACAGTGATCCGACGATCCAAGCGGAGCTTCGACGGAAATCACATAGTTGTCTGGGTGGGTGGTCAGCAGAAGGTCCAGCAGTGAAGGTGAATGGTCCAACACATCAGGTATTCGCGTGGGCGAGGAAACAAGCTGCGTCAGACCATAAGCCAAAGCAAAGTCATGAACAGATCTTCCCGCATAGTCGGTTGTACGTGAACCAAGCCATTCGGTATGGTGGGCATTAAAATCGCCAAGAATCACGACTTCAGCGGAAGGAATCTGTTCGAGCAGGGAATCTGTAGCCATTTGGACGTGCTCAATGAGTTGGTCGGTTTCGATGTTACCGCTGTGGGACCTGTATAGGCATGCATAGACGCGAGGATGGTCATTGCAGTCTACACGCAGCCATAAAATAGACAGGTCCGTTCCTTCAAGATTTCCAAGGCGGCGACAACAGATATCCTCTCTGACATACGCGCATACACCGGCACGCGAAACAAAACAATGTTCAAGTTTATAACCCGGGTACGTCAGGTATGAAGTTTCGTTTGGAGAGGATATCTGTGTCTCCGTTAGAAAGAGCAATGCCGGCCGCGCCGTTTCTAGGTGGTGGTGGACAGCGTTTAGGTTAGAATGTAATCCCCTGATGTTGCAGAAGCTCACATTGAGCGAAGGGGATGCCGTAGAAATATTGCTCCGTTTGCCCTTGGTTCCAAAGAGCGGAATTTTGCCCCCCCCAGAATACGCAGGGCAGCCCGAGCGTGGTTGCTCGAGGGAGGATTCTCCAGCAACATGGTTACTGGTACCTCCCTGGGGTATGTTATTTTTTTTTTTTTTTAATTCCACTGCCATGGTTGCGTGTTGTAAGATAGGGGGACGGGGTTGGGGAAAGGATTTTAGGAATAGGAAAGGGATGGGTATGGGATGGGTTTGGGATGGGCCTCCGGACTCCCTCACTCACCATACGGAATGTGATCGCACTAAAAATGCAACCACTTAGCGTCGGTATTCTGTGAGGGTGTGGTACTTCCCCGGTCGAGCCGGCCCATTCATGCTGCAATACCATATAGGATTACAGCGTGGCTCTACCACAGTAGTAAAAATGCAACCACTTAGCGTCGGTATTCTGTGAGGGTGTGGTACTTCCCCGGTCGAGCCGGCCCATTCATGCTGCAATACCATATAGGATTACAGCGTGGCTCTACCACAGTAAATGATTCTAGGTCAAAGGTAAATACCCTATAGGTTTTGATTCCCTTTGGGAATGTCAAAATATGCGATATAAATGGCACATAAACGGCCGTATCTTTTGATTGTGTCGATTTAGAAGCTTGATTTTTTTCACTGATTTAAAAGATTACAGACCTGAGTATATGATATTAATTTTAACTTGATACCTTGATACGCGTTCCTAAGAAAAAGGATCTTGATAGATGGACGGACGAACAGACAACGAAGTGATCCTATGAGGGTTCCGTTTTTTCCTTTGGAGATATGGAACCCTAAAAAGCGACTTCAGTTGTAAGTTACCAGTTATTTTGATTAAAAAACTAAACTATTGAATCTCATTTGATAAAATTTCTATGGGATCAATCTGTAAGTATATTTTTACAGATAAAAACAATATTTTTCAAACCAGTTTAGAACTGACGGAGTTATAAAGTAACAAATAAATATAAAAAAAATACAACCGAATTTAGAACTTCCTTCTTTTTGAAGTCAGTTGAAAATAGGTCAGCATAGAGTAAGTAGAAAGTAGGCGTTCATAGACTACGGGAATCGTTTACCATCAGACGAGCCGTATGTTTGTTTGTCTCTTTTTTAGTATAAAAAAATTGCACGTTATCTCTATAATTGATTTTTTTTTGTGTCAGCCGCGTAAGAATGATCATAGCAAGAGAAAACGTAGAATTATCACAAGGGTAATAGTAGGTAATAAAAAAAATAATAACTATAGGATACTAGTTTTTACTTGGTACTTCGTTCGCGTAACCCATACATGTTTACTGACAAAGTGGCCTTAATCTTCTTCATCGCAATAGTATGTATCAAATTAAAATACATACCAAATTTCATAGTGATTGGTAGTCCTAAGAAGTGACAAATAAACAGACTCACTTTTATATATATAATGTTTAACATCATCATAATATCAGCTGTTAACTGTTCATCACTGAACACAGGTCACAATAAGGGGGGCTTTGCCAATAGTTAGCATGCTTGGCATACAGGTTGGCAATTGGAATCAGGCCATGGTGATGGTTTAAGAGCAACGTTGTTGCCCTTTCCTCGATAATTTAATACCCTTAGTCGCTTCTTACGACACTCGCAAGAAAGGAAGCAGTGGCCCATTATATGCCGGGACAACACGACAATTCATAATCATCATCTTCCTACCCTTATCCCAATCATTTGGGGTCGGCGTAATATGATTTTATCCATATTACAAAAGATTTGGTTTTTAGTTTTACGACCGGCCACCTGCCTGACGTCAACCCTCTTTGGGAATGCATTTGCACGACGATTCATAATATTAGGAAGGAATAAAAATAATTAACGTGCAATAACGGTTTAGAAGTCTATGTCCAGTAGTGGACGGATAATGGCTGAAATAATAATGATAGTGAAGAATAATTTTTCAAAATTTAGGATCAAGCCTTTGCGTGATCATTATTTTTTCATTTTATATCTGTGGCAATGTAAAATTGCAACCGGTTTAGGAAAATATGGGTCAGCGCGCCCACATCCCACAGGCGATGTTATGTTGAACTTCGATTAAACCTTGGCAAAGTTTACTTTTTACACAATACCTCGCTTGCGGCGTTGACTGATTAAAACGATTAATCAAAAGCCAAGAGTTTTTTCTATGTTATTTGCCTTGTGAAGGGATTGCAAACGAGCCAATATTAAATATGAAATATTATTTCTTCTTTCCGATTTTGAAAATATTTCATTATAAAAACCTACATTTGGAGCATAGCATTAAATGGGTGTGAAATATGGTCAATGACGCAAAAAGAAAGAAAGATGCTTGAGGCATTTGAAATGTGGGCATGGAGGAGAATGGAAAGGATAAGCTGGACAGAAAAACTAACGAATGAGGAAGTCTAGAAAAGGGTGAATGAGAAAAGAACAATAATAAAAACAGCAGAGAATAGAAGAGGCAAAATGCTGAACCATTTTATACGACATGATGATTTTTTAAAAAGCATAGTAGAAGGAGGTAGAGGGCAAAAGAGGAAAGGGAAAACCGAGGAATAACTATATGGGGCAGATAAAGAAAACACTAGGTATCATGTCGTATAGGGAGATCAAAGATGTGGCATGGGATAGAGCTGGCTAGAGAATGCATGAATTGGTTGCACCGACAAGAGAAAACTATTAAATGAAAATGGAGAGAGATCGGAAGAGAGAAAGGAAGTAGTTGCCTATTCTATACCATCTAAACGTGGCCGTGTGACGGCCACGTTTTTACTCATAGTTAAAGACTTAGCTCGCATCCTGTGGTGAGCATCAGGTAATTCTGGGATGGGCACAGTCCATTCGGCTCCAGTAGTGCAATAGTAAGCAGCGGTGAATGCACAGTCGGATCACGTTTGGTTACGGTCTAGGGTTCCAAGACAGAATTCGAATCAGAATTTTTAAATTAATATTAAGAACAATTAAAAATTGGTAAATTTGACTTGTTTCACAATTTGGAGTGTACATAATGCTGTCACCGAATAAACCCGTCAAATGCCTTCGTGTATAATGAAGCCAATCTATAAACTCTTGGTACTAGAGGGCGCCACCTTCATTAGAGTAGTAGTAGTAACGTAATACCTTTTATAACGAGCGGTAACTCCTCCAGTGTCACAGGCAGATACTTTTTTATGTAATTTAGAATGACAAACAAGTTGATGTCTCAACTGATGCAAATTTATACCGTCACCTATAGAATGAACACAATGGACTTTACTAGGTACTACATTTTAGCCTTAAATTTCATTCTATTTTATCCATTCAAATTTCATTCATTCATACATTCATTTATTATTATAGAATACGCTGTAGAGTTCATGATACCGCACACTCGTCATTTCTAAGTATAAAATATAATAAAAATAAAAATAAATATAATATAAATATAAGACTGATATGTTTATACTTTTTTTCTTTTGCTTCTTTTTTATTTTTATTTTTTTGTCGGAAACGACAAATATAGTAAGTTCATAAAAATCCGTTGTGCACATGCCTGGATATGCATTTACATACACACGTTTATATTTATGTTTATATTAAGTTCTAACGTGGTTTTGCGTAAACATTTTCGTCGTTCAAATGTATTAAAATCGCTGTACTCCAGGAATGTAAAGGATTAGAGGATTTAAGAGCTATAAAGCATATTTTACCACGGCTTTATGGAACAACGTAATATGAATATAATTATAAACTATATTATAATGCACAGTTAGCTTTCACGAGGCAGGCTTTACTTAGTGTAGGGTCGTTGCTATATTGTACTATAAGCTTATTTTGTTCAATGAAATGCGAGTTATTTTTTTATTTGTGTTTTTTTGTTTAAAAGGAAACAAGCAATTCAACAGTTATTATTATAAACCTGATAGGCATAGGTCTCTATGGGTCTCTATGGGGAGCTTTGCCAGTAGTTGCCACGCTTGACAGGCGAGTAGGCAACCCAAGTTGGGCATTTGGTGATATTTTAAAAGGAACGCCGCTGCTTATTAATTTCATGGTTAATTTTTCGAGATGAGACAGGTCAGTAGGACTTATTTTTATCGTCACCTATCATCACTTACTTGTAGTTCGCCAGCGTATACTGATAGCGCAGGCTGAGCCGCTATTCCATCTTTATTCTAAAAAAAATAATTAAGTTATAAACTCAAATGCATATGTTATTGTAACTGTATCATCTACTACTTTTTTTTTGTCTTTACTAATTCACAAAGTCTATCAGACATTCAAAGGTTGACTAGAGGAAATTATTTTTGTGGCATTAGTCCGCCATTGTACTCATTCCTTTCTTAAGAACTTCATTTATCCTATAATTTAAGACTTTGTTTTACATATAAGAGTGTTTGCTGTACATATAATTTTGTTTTATTACAAAGTGTTACAAACAAACAAACATATATAATTTCCCAATAATATTTAGGTAATTTCCATTTTTCTGTTTTCGTTTGTTAAGCTTCGATAAAGTCCTGAGCTCAATGAAGAATAATATAATTAGCATACCTAATATATTCATGGCTTTGAAGCCTTATTAGGGTACAGATTAGCATTATTTTAGACAAAAAAGCATCGATCTCATGTTAAACAGTCAATAAATATGGTGCTGTCTTGATAGACGCTTTGAATTTTGAACGTTGAATTTTCATGAGAGTAAATAGGATTTATTTGAAGCTAAACGGTAAAGAATATAATTAGAATAAATTAACTAGAAGTATATAGCGTATTTTGATTTACTTTAACAGGAGCTTAGTTTATATAGATAGAGCATCGAGCCTCAAAAAACGGGTCGACTTTTTGTCAGCTACTTCTCAAATTAGCTGATTCGTTTTTTTTTTAAAGTATTCTACATACTTACGCACAAAAAGTATCTTGGTGTATAATTTAATAATTAAAAAGAGTATTTTTGTATTAAAACGATGAAGAATTTATAAGACAAAATAAATATAGAATTTATAAAGGAATCACTCATAACTATTTATCACGCAAAATTGAATGAAAAAGTCGACCCGTTTTTCTCGAAGCATTTCTATGGAGGCACTCTATCTATATAATTTAAGATCGGGAGGTATATCCACATTTTTTAATAAGGGTTACAACAGCTAATTGAGGCCAAAATTAGGGGGAACGCTAATGACATTCTGTATAAAAATTGCAATTTAGATTAAAAAAAAATATACACTTTGTTTGTCCTTTCCCTTATTTTAATTGGGTTGCAAATAGGCGCGTAACGTCGTTTGTATTGTAAATTATGTCTATCAGTTACGCTGTCCGCTTACCATTACACGGGCCGTATGCTTAATTGCCACCTTATCATCATTGTCATATCATTCGTTAACTGTCCATTGCTGAATATTGGATTTTGTTCTGTCAGTAAGTTGCCATGCTTGTATGGTGGTGATAAATTATATTTAAAACAATGTTGTTTAATTTTTTGTGACATTAGTTACAATAATATATGCCTACATATTATTAGAGACCCTTACCTTGCGACCTGAGTCCCTTTAAAATGTCTCCATTAATATGTTTCAATGTAATCTAAATCATATTCAAAGTACCAAAGCAGGCGTTTGTTTGAAACCTTTAGGGTAAACGAAAACGTGGTCGCAACCAACAAACTTGGTGTCGAACGATTCTCGCAGAAGATAACAGGATTGGGAAAACGTAGAATGAGCTGAAACGAAAAGAAATATATATAAAATTCTCGTGTCACGGTGTTTGTTACCAAACTCCTCCGAAACGGCTTTACCGATTTTTATGAAATTTTGTGTGCATATTAGGTAGGTCTGAGAATCGGCCAACATCTATTTTGCATACCCCTCAATGATAAGGGTGACCCTCCACAATTTTTTTTTATTTTTTTAACTAATTTTTCCATTTTTATTTTATTATGATTTTGCATTGAAAAATACACACAACTTTAAATTTTCATCGTTTTACGATCAACCCCTGTCTTTTAATCGCAATTTTTATATTTCGCAATAAGTGGTAAAACAACGTTTACGGCGTCAGCTAGTTTTTATATAAATAAAATTAGATTTAAACATTTTTTGCATAGTCATTTTTAGACAGGAAATTAAAGAAGAAATCATTGGAGACAATGTTGTAATTTAGTAAAAATACGATGTGTAAATTTCTTTAAACCCATACTGTCGTAAGAAGTAGCATACAGTAGTTACGACTTTACACAGAGTTACTTTTGATCCTGTTTCATCACTAATGGTGTCGTCATAGATTTTTCCAACTGTTGTATTATGGTGAACGTAACACTGGAGTTTTTTTATGAAACTTAGAATGGCAAACAAGCTGGTGGGCTATCAGATGGAAAGTGGTGACCGTCGCTTATAAACATGAACAGTACAATGGACATACTCGTAACTGTATCATCTGTGTGGCCCATGATACCTTTTATGCGTTGTCATTCCTGAGGATTAAGCTATAATATCTCCGTACTTTGTAATTTCACTGTAATATTCCACTTTTCAAATCGAAGCTGCAACCATGATTGCTTCATGACAGAAACATTGGTAAGAGATGAGGTGACAGAGGTAGGAGTTCTCAAGCAAACGACTTTCGTACAAAGTCTCCCTCAGGTGAGACTGTATAATGAGATACAATATTATCTTAGTTCGACATCAAAATAAATATAAATTAAACTGCCTGTATGTTTATTTAAGTCTAATGTAACACATTCAATTCGAATATGGAGTGCAGCGACTGGCTTAAGGATTTTTCTCAAATTTTCCCTTTTTCTATAGCATCTATTTCTCAAACTAAATGTAATAATTGATTTTGCAAAAACATAAGTAAATAAATTGCGTAAGTGCTGATTGAATACATTTTTGTATACAACTATGTTTAGCCTCTTATGACGTGCAAAATTTTCAAATTTACATATATTATTTTACATAATAATTGACTACATTAACTTTAAACTTTAACGATTACGAAAAAAAAGCTACGCAGCTCTGTCTGCGAAATGAAGTTTTCCTCGTTTCATATATAACTTTTAATGCTAATATTTTTAAAATTTCCAATTAAGCACATGCAAAATTTAGATATTTCGCCTATCGTATGACACTCCAAAGTCTTCATTCAGGAGTTACAATCATGAGAATATTTATTTTACTATTTATTTATTTGTAATTGTAACAGGTAGCCTATCTATATTCAGAAATAGACATGGAATAAAAATATAAGTAGTTTTCCTCGATGCTTCGCACAAATTTACTTGACGGAGCATTCAGTTAGATTAGCGGAGTATTCGATATTAAAATCATTGAAGCAGAGTACTGTGAATATCATTCATACTTACTAATAATAGAATTTTTATTAGTATTATAAATGTGAAAGTGTGTTTGTTTGTTTCCTTAACAACATAGCGCTTTGACAGTTTAATCAATCTTATGAAACTTGGTATATATGTGCTACATATAGTCCTTCTTCATCCTTAAAGACATAGTCTGGGACTTTTTATCTTGGTCAATGAGTATAACTTGGTCACGTAGTACTGCGTACCTTCGCAGCCGAGGAAAAAGATGAAGCTCTGCGGGAGTTCGTCAAACACATCATTGAGCTGACGCGCAGTCACTTTGCGACCGCCTTTCTCTCTCTCTTCGTCCACATCATTACCGAAGGTCGTGTCCTTGAAAGGTGTCTGTTGCCTCTATTATGATGTTATTCCATTTTACACGGTATTCAGCTTCTCGCAGGGCAGCTGCAATTGACAGTCCCGTAACGGCGGTTAATTGGTCCGACCATCAACTAGGTGATTGTCTGCGTGGTCTTTTTCCCTCTATCTTGCCTACAAGCATTAGCTTGTCCAGATTCTCGGACTGTCGACCGTTTTTGCATTTGCAAAATGTCCTAGATACTTCTGGTGCAACATAGTGTGAAAATGTGGGTAGCTTCATATTACATCTCGTACAATTACATTATAGTTTACTCACCTAATATGATATATAATTTACCAGTCATTTTAGCAACCACATAAAGTGTTGATTTACGACAAAGCATAATAAATTAATTTGTAGGTCAGACAACTAATGTGCAAATTTTTTTTTATGTAATATAGAATGGCTAACAAGTTAACCTGAGGGTTCAGGTGTTATTCCTCTGGACCCTGCAGATTCACCGCCATATCCCACCCTCCTTCAAACCGAAACACAGTCATGCAAACAACTGCTTAACGGTAGAAACACGAATGGGACAGAGGTGTCCAAGCAAACGACTTTTGTGCAAAGTCTCCCTCTGTAATATAATAATTTACATTTTCAATCCATTTCTGATTAGTATATACTGGATTATTCGAGCAGTAATCTTTTATTATGTTCACCATAGATTTATGATGGCCATATATTATATACATTTCAGTGAGCTTTTTTTTATTTTTCGTACACGTATTTTTACATTATCCAATAAAACTTGTATTGAAGATTTATTGGATTTAGTTTTTTTTTTTATATACACAAAGGTATACTTATCGTTCTAATCCTATGAAAGAGCAGGATATTTATCTAACGAAACTAAATGGACTTATATTAATGTATCAATGTTGATGATCCATGGAAAGTGGTAATATTAATTCCGATTATTGATAGTAACTGTCATTCGTAAATATAGTGTATCGTAAATATTATATATATTATATAATATATATTGAATAATTTAGTTGTAAAATGAAAAAGAAATAAATATATATATTTTATATATAATTTTTCATTTTAAAAAATACAGTACTAAAAGATACAGTAATCACAACAAGTTAATACCAAAGTTAGCAAAGGCGAACTTATCTCTAAAATAGAAAACGAGATTTCTTCCAGTCAACTATATATATATATTTGAAAGATACAATATTAATACATACATATAATACACACATTTCAGCTAAATACAACATATACATATCAAATACAAAGTCACGAAAGATTTGTATTTATTATTTTAATTACTTATCAAAGTGTGACTACGTCTCAATTTTGTGTCAATGTTCAAAAACAATTCAATTAAACTTTCGCATTTATACATATTTTAAATATACTATCGGGAATTGACGTGATGAAAAATTTTTTGTAGGTAAATAGTACCTACATACCTGTCTCTTTATTGCCAACATTCCGCCACGCTGCAATCCACGATAGCGGAAGTCCCAATAGTGTATTTACAAAGTGAATATTTTTCAATGTTTCTGACAAATAATTTCAAAAGCACTTTACTAGCGAACTAAAATGGTAATTAATCATAGAATGCACTGGATGAATCTATTATTTAAAATTTTGCATATATTTATGTTTATATGCTTCGAAATTTTTCAAATACATTTTTACCATCGAAACTAAACGTTTTAGTGACAGCATACAAAAATGTGCATTTTTTTAATTTTTTTTAATTGTCAGATATTTACGCTATTGTCGTACTTTGTCATCATCATCATTATTTTAGTCATTATCCGTCAACTGCTAAATATAGGCCTGCTCCATAAGTTGTCATAAAGAACAGCTTTACATACATTTTCTGTTGAAGTTTTAATACTGGTTGTTGACACTGAGGTTTTTTAGAACAATGTATTATTTTTAAGTTTGTTCTATGTCAGATTTTTATAAGACATGTCTCGTATTTTTTCACTAAACTTATTATTTTATATATCAAATACATATATGTTTTATTACTGCATCCTTCTATTTACAACATTTTCATGTTATGAACGCTCTCAAATAACCGATCATATATTTGCTGCAAAAAAAATATTGTAAAATCGTGTAAACACACTAAAATGTTATAAATATTTGAATTTAGAACACGGAATCGTCAGTTGTAAACATACAGTTCTGCGCAGTCAGTACGCGAGTAAACATTATTGATTGAAAATAACATGATGTAGCACAAGAAAAAACAGACTTTAAGTATGGCAAAACTAATTATTTCGATTTAAAAACTAAATTACCGAACCAATTTTGATAAAATTTCTATGGAACTAAGTAACTGTAATGTCCTTTTTTATCCGAAAGGATATACCCTTTCGGATAAACAAGGATTTTCCAAATCGGTTAATAATTAATTGGTTAATATGAGGTAACAAACATAAAAGAAGTACAATCGAATTGAGAACCTCTTTCTTTTTAAAGTCGGTTGATAATAATTGTGTAAATTAGTTTAGAATTTGTGAAATCGAGACAGTCTTAGCCCATGTAAAAAAAAAAGTTTAATCATTCATGTCTCTCCCTTCTAGTGTTGACAGTTACACATATAGTAATGGTAATGGAATTATACAAAATAATTCAAATTAATTCAAATTACCAGTGATATGGACTTCCGCAAGATAACACCTAGTTCAGTAAAATATAAAAAGAAAAAAAATATTTTTTTTTTATTTTAATGAGGCACACATAACAAATTATAACCGGATATAACAAATAATTGTCGGAGGTGTCGTATGAGTTGCGTGCTATTGCTAGATTCATTCACCAGTTAGTTCTTGGCGTACCTTGGACAACCAGTGGTAGCGTTTTAAAATTTAAAACGTTATTCAAACTGATATAAATACATACAATACGCTATGACACATTATTGTCATTATTATTCAGCGTCATCACTTCTTGTTATAGTCGATGTATTTAAATAGATAATTGCAGATTGACTGCTAAATATCGATAGTTTATATAAATGTGATGGATCAGGGAAGTCAACTTGATCGATACATTATTAATGTATTTCTCTGTCACCGTACAGAAAATGGTGACGAAGGAATAAAATGCGTCATCACTTTTGGCTAAAATCGTTAAATTTTCTATTTATTATAATGATAAGTGCAGATTGAATGCTAAATATGCTTGCTTACATAAATATGATGATTCAGAGATCTGGATTTCATCACACGAAAAGTGATGATGGTGAAATAAAATGCGTCATCACTTCTTGCACTAGTCGTTAAATCTTCGGTATAACGATAAGTGCATATTGACTGGTAAATATGGACTGTTTACATAAATTTGATGGTTCAGGGGACTCGACCTAATGCGTGACTCCACTTCGCTGACAGTTTCACGCCCTGTGAACTTTCCTTTTACACAATATTGCGTCATAGTGACGGTTTAAGATTGATTCCCGTGCTCAGCGACCCGCGTTAATACACATAAATCAGAGTAGCACGTACACTATTGTGTTGGTAATATAATTTTTTTTCTTTGTCGCGACATAAGAGTAAATGACAAATATCCAGCGAATCCTGCTTAATGTCACAAATGTGAAAAAATATATATATATATATTTGTATATATACATGGAACATATACATGTCTATATACATGAATACATGTAACGGGAAATTAATGAACTCACTGTGTTTTTATCATCATTTCATTCCAACACCATTGTCTCCAGTCATTGTTACTCCACTCCCACCCCTGCCCGCACCGACGTCGTCATAGGTTATGCGAGCTACGACCACAATGCAAGGAGAAATACTGTGACGTAAAGCGCTGAACGCCCCCTGAAGAATACTTCCGGATAAAGTCGAACCGATTGTCGGAAAAGGAGAAAAACAAAATTTCCTGTTATATATCTATATATTTAGATGTCGTTATAAAAATTTATTATAGTTATAAAATAATATATTTTTTTATAATAGATCAAGATGGAATATGTGCCTGTATATGTTAATGGAGTAATAGGATACCAGTAAAGGATGAGACAATGAGAATGAAGTTAAAACAATTAGCTCATCATGATGAACTGCCAGGATTTAACGATGATGGTTTCCAGGGTGTTGGTGAAAGAGGTCGATAAATTATCTCCCTACTGTTTGGGTGTTTGTTACGTAATCGTGCTTGAACTGCTTTCTATATTATAATCGAATTTTATAGAATAAACTCGAAATATAAAGAATAAGTTATTCTTGGAGATGAAAAGGAATGGTTATTTATTGTATTTATTAAGTGTGGTCGCGGCACCAAAACCTAATTGCGATTGCCAAACATGGTAACTACTGACATCCCATATAGAGAGAGGCTTACGTTAAGCAGTGGTCATTTTATGGTTGATGTAAAATAATAATAATTTATTGTATTCTTATTCTGCTATAATACGGAAAACAAATTATTAAAAAATAATAAACAAAATCCGTTTACAATAACCGAAGATACCGCGTAACATACACACAAATAAAATATACTTTTCGAAGCCCTTATAAATCAGCGTAGGGGCAAACGAGCATCCGTTCGATTATTCTAAATCCGTCTTTAGACGACCGTTTCATTATAATTAATGACAAGTTAGTGAACCCCAAACTGATTGCCTTGTTTATGGGCACGGGTGAGCAAGGCAGGGCTGTTCAAACTCAGGACAAGTTTCAATTTCCTAAAATATTGCTTGAGGCTTCAACGTAAGAATAAACAGATTGGGTGGAAGTGACCATGATATTTTTTTCTTCACAGACATTAATGCATTAACATGCAGTAATGTCGTTAAAATTTACCCTCCTTCCCTGCTTTTAATGATAATTTAAAAAAGCTTATAAATATGTCTATTTGAATAGATGATTTCTTTTTTTTGAAGTCAAGCTGATGGCCCACCTGATGGAAAGTGGCAACCGGCGCCTATGATGATATGAGCATGGACATAACAGAGTATACTGTTTTGCCCACGATACTTCCCATGTTATTCCTCTGTACCCTGTAAATTCACTACCATATTCCACCCTTCAAACCGAATCACAGTCATGCAAACACAACTGCTTCACGGTAGAAACACGAACGAGACAGAGGTGCCCAAGCAAAAGACTTTTGTATACAGTTTTCCTCTGGTATTTTTTTTATTCCATTCAGACTCTGCATAATTTGGAAAAGTTGTTATACATTTATTCGCTATTTAACAATTAATTTGTTTATATTCCGCGACTCAAGCGATATACATATGTGCGAGACAGGCTTTGCCTAGTGTGGGGTCATAGCTATATTGTACCATAGGCTAATTTTGATTGTATCTATTGTTGCAAGCCCTGACTGATAGGACGCAAGTTGGACGCGAGCCGTCTGCGCGCTAATATAGTTTTTATTAACGAATTCATAGGAGTGCCAGTTCTACGTGAATATTTATACTTATGGTTTAACTGCATTGGAAGGGCATTGTTAATGTTATTTATATCGTGGCAAACGATGAAATTTGAGTCAAATTACTTATTATTTGATGAGCCTTTAGCAGATTATTTAGCGTTAGTGATTATTAATTTCGAGACGGGCATCTAGTGGAGTGATAGCACAACTGAAAGAGCACAAGTCCTGACAAAGTGTAGCGTGAAAGGTGCGTGTTTAAACTATGCCCACTTTGAATTTTTTTAAATTATATTATACATTTTTGCAATATATGTATACTTACTATAATATACGTATATTTACTGGGTATAGAGAAATAACACCTGAGTCCTCAGGAATGGCGACGTATGGGGGTGTCATGGGTGAAACAGTATACTCTGTTATGTCCATGGTACTGTTCATGCCTATAGGTGACGGTTACCACTTTCCATCAGGTGGGCCGTCAGTTTGTTTGCCGAAAAATCAAAACGATTACGATTCATTTAAAAAAAGAAGTGCTTTAGCAATGAAATTAAACAATTTCTATTAACATCGATTGTAAAACGACAAAAATTTAACTTTTAATACCAAAAATGGGTTGCTGACCCTGTAGAAATCTCTTTATCTCTTTTTTAGAATCCCATAAATTGTATGAATAAATAAATTAAGCAACAAATATATAAATTGAATGAATGCTCACATTTTAATGTAAAATAAATACTATTTTTTTGACGATAAATTGACAGCCCTCCTGATGGAAAGTGGTAATAGCACCATGGACTTTACAGAATATACTGTGTTCACGGTATTCCTCACGTGTTGCCATTTTTAGCGACTACGATGTTTTTTAGGTCTCCTAAAAAACATTCTATTTATATATTAATATTCATCTGTATATTATATAAACAGTTGCCCTCTGGTGAGATTGTATAATGTGATACAATATTATTATGCCTCGACATCAAAACAAATATAAATTAAACTATGTGTTATTCAAATCTACTGTAACACGTCCAATTCGAATATATGGTGGAGTGATACACTTAAGGAATTTCCTCAAATTTTTCCTTCTAATACAGTATTTATTATAACATTTACGAGAAAAAAGCTACGCAGTTTGTTTGTTTGTTCCAATGAGGTTTTCCTTGTTCCAAAAAAAGAAATATATATGTACTAATACTATAGAACTTTCATTATATACATTTTACTGAATTATGTATTATCTTGTAGAAGTGCGTATTACTGGTTAGTTGATTAGAATGATTTTTTCTATTACGCTACCATTAGTATGCGTGTTTTAAAAATGGTATTATTAGTATTATATATATATATATATATATATATATATATATATATATATATATATATATATATATATATATATATATATATATATATATATATATGGGGTACTACGTAATACTAATTTTACATGTATATGATACATATTCTTCAGCAATACAAAGGTTGTTAAGCCTCTTAGTAATAAATAGAAATGAAGCGCAAGTTCACTTAATTCATTTATTTTAGATATCACACTATTAAATCATATATTTACTTATTTTACTTTGTATTTGATACATAACAAATAATATAACATAAATACCCAACTTCTGTTAATCCATTCATACTTATTTAACTACAGCTTCTTTAGGACTTCCATCAACAATAATTGTGATATATTTTATATAATGACCACGTGGTTTACTATACTTGTTCACTCTTGATGCAGTAGGGAGCTCCGCTCTGTTCAACGGTTGGACAAGAAGTGTCTCCCCACCCAAATAACAATCTTATATCTACAGGACCGAATTCGAGTGAACAAGCCAGTGAGACCGTGTTCTTATAATTTTATTACTTTTTATTTAAGTATCATGATAATAAATAATTATAAAATCAATTAAAATATAAATTTGTGTTCTATATACATTACAAGAATAATTTATTACCAAATTTGGTATAATAACAATATTAACATTTTAATATATTTAAAGTAGTTAGTCTGATTTTTATTAATAAATGTAGGTACATATTTTAACACAAGATGTTTAAGAAAATTAATATAATTTAAAATAAAAATCTAACACGTGCGACTGTCAACATTTGAGGATTGACTACTATTATTAGTCATAATAGAGATTATAGAATTGCTACTAACAATAACAGACAACTAAGTTAGCCCATCGTGACGAATACAAGAATTAACCACGATAGTTTCCAGGGAACGTGGACCACGTAGAGGTCGACCTGATAGGGTATATTGCTAGCAATGGCGCATGTTAAATCCAGTTACTAATAATTCCTTTCCACCCGGAATCCTGTGCTTGCGAGTAGACTACTTCGTAATAAGCAGTATTTATTCCGCAAAGAAAAATTTTAACTTTTATTACAACAAAATTAATATGGTACCAGCATGAGGAAAAACTCTGTCGACTGCAAAATGAAATATCGAAATAACTTATTGTACTTGTATAGATAGATCACCATCATAATTTCAGCCATTATCCGTCCACTGCTGGGCATAAGCCTCTCGCATAGACTGTCATGAAAAACGGTCCTGAGCCACCTGCATCTACTGTCTCCCTGCAATGCATTTTAGGTAATCACTCTATTTAGTAGGGGGTCGTCCTACACTGCATTTACTCGTATGCGGTCGCCACTCAAAGACCTTTCTTCCTCATATTATTATTATATAGATTTAAGATTCATATGATATAATATCTACCATAAGATATCTCAACAACACGGCACAGGGGATTTCCGACTAATCCAACCGACAGCAAACTAGATTACGGTTTCAAGTCTTCGCCGACTTTGGATTGGGTTAAATTGCTGTTTCGAATCGTATTCGAGGCAATTACATAAACAATACACAGATATATTAATATACAATGAGCTTGTCTGAGTTTGATGAATAGGAGGTTTTAGGGTTCTGTAGCCAATTAGCGAAACCCTTATAGATTTATGTCTCTTTGTCCAGTCGTCTGTCCGTAATATGATAATCATATTTAAGTGGCATCAAAACGAAAGAGAATCTGAATTTATAGAAGAAAAGAGAAAATATTTTCAAACGACTTAAAAAAAGGAGGTTTTATATATATTTTTTTAAAGTTTGTTACCTCATAACTCCGCCATTTATAAACCGATTTGACAAAATTATTTCTTTTTTTATTAGACAGGATATACTTTCACATTGATCATAGAAATTTTACCAAATTTTTTTTTTATACTACTTAGAATGGCAAACAAGCTGACGGCCAACCTGATGGAAAGTGGTAACCGTCGTCTATAAACATGAGTAGTACCGTGGACATAACATTAATTTAGTAGTTTAGCTTTTAAATAAAAATAACTGATTCCGCTATGATTTAAGATGTTTTTAGTGGAACAATCTTAATTTCTAATGTATCTTTTTAAATGAGAATAGAATGATCTACGCTAGCGGTTTACGCTGGCAGGGTATCGGTGACCCGGTGAGGGATGATAGGTAAGGATCAAGTTAGGTTAGTTAGCTCATCGTGATTAATTCTCTAGGAATTAACCACGATAGTTTCCATCAGTGAGCGCGTAGAGGTCAACCTGACAGGTTATATTGCAAGTGATGAGGTAATACTCCCCATTACCAACAATTCCCTATATACGTATTTGTATAGGTATTTCTGTGTTTTTTTTATACAACTTAGAATGGTAAACAAGCTGACGGCCCACCTGATGGAAAGTGGGAACCGTTACCTATAGACATGAGCAGTACCATATACATAACAGAGTATACTGTTCGCTCATAATACCATCCGTTGCCATTCCTGAAGACTCAGATGTTATTCCTCTGTACCTTGAAAATTCACGCCATATCCCACCCTTTAAACCGAAACACAGCCATACAAACACAACTGCTTCATGGTTGAAACACGAACGGGACAGAGGTACCCAAGCAATCGACTTTTGTACAAAGTCTTCCTCTGTGTGTGGTGTTTTATGGCTAAGAGTAAGTTAAACGGCTTGGTGGATTTTTGTAACTGGGTTAGCAGTTTTTATTTAGTTTTTATTTTATTTTCAATTTATTGAATAATTTTATAATTGTATAATTATCGGATATTTTTTTATTATTTAACAAAAGTAATAACTGCCGGATTAACTTACATGTATTTTAGTTGAGAAAGCTCAAGTAAAATAAAATAATTAAATACACTGAAGTTAAGATAAACTGCTATCCAGTTGTTGTTATAGTGAAAACAATTTCTTTCTTAACGCTTCATTATTAACTTGTAATCCGGCCCGAGTTAGTCCGAGTAGATAACAATAATTGAATATAATATACAGTCTATTAACTAGTAATTCAACCCGGCTTCGTACAGGTAAATAGAATAGTCGTATATAGTATATAGACAATATTACTCGTGTATAATGTAGCTTTTTATAGGTGAAAAATTTTTAAAATATGTTGAGTAGTTTTTGAGTTTATTCATTAAAAATAAGCAAACAATTCAATGTTTTCTTTTTATATTATTAGTATAATAATAATTGTAATTTTTATTTCGAACTTTTTTGATCCATTAAATATTTATTAAATTTACGTACACAATACACACACACACACGCACGCACGCACGCACGCACGCACGCACGCACGCACGCACGGTTTACTAAGTACAACAATGTTGTACTTAGTAAACCATGTTGTCCATCTTCGTATAATATAAATTATAACAATGTAATTTTGTGTACAATAAAGTATAAATAAATAAACCGAAAAACATTTGATACTATTTCGCCGTAATTAAATAGCATCTGTATTCGGTAACTAGGTTTTATTTACAGGGCTAGACGGAGACGGAGTTTAAATGTTATTTTCTTTTCATTTATTGAATCAGAAAACCAGCAATCTCGTACATTTTATAAGTCAATAAAAAATATTCAATGGATGTTCAACCCAACAGACTGTGTGGATTTTTTCACACAATATAGAGCGACAAAGAAATTAAGTCGTCAATTTCTTTGGAAAGTAAATTTTAATATCTTTGAGACTTCCATGACCAATAATTACATGGGTGACACAGTATACTTTGTATTATTCATGTCTATTGAATCAGAACAACTCTCAATCAGGTGAGTTGTCCTCTTGTTTGCCATTCTTAGTTGCATAAAAAATAATGTATTTTAAATATTCTTACCTGTTACTTGTCATATATAAAGCTAATTTTATGTCACATTCCTTTATCCTCACGACTCTGAAGCATACGTGCCTTTTCCAAATATATTTGTAAAGTTATATATATATATATATATATATATATATATATATATATATATATATATATATATATATATATATATATATATATATATATATATATATATATAGTTACCGGCCATATATAGATTTCAGGACAAACTAGTTTTGCCTAGGCTAAACTAGATCTTCCTATACACGATAGGATTAACTAGTACAGCCTAGTCTAAACAAGTTTGTCCTTAGCTCGATAAGATAAACCAGTTTAGGCTAGTCCAAACTAATTTGAACTAATATAAATACGTACACTAAAAATTATAGTATATCTAGAAAGTCAAAAGTCATTTTATTGGTGAATAAAGTTTAAATAAATAAAAAAAAATCGTTTGTACGTATGAATAGTACCATGCACGTCACAGTATATTTTGTAATACTCAACTCACGGTGTCGCTCATGCGTTACCTTTACATAGAACAAGGGTCTGTTGACTCTGTACTCTTTAATTTTACTGCTATAATTATCCTTTCTCTTTGAACCGAAATATAACCGAAAATATTGCGAAAAAAATTGCAATATCTTATTATGTAACTATATTTTTGACAAATAAATTATTATTGTTAGGGACAGTAGAATCCAAAACAAAGGTTTTTTAGAATTTTTATCTATCTGTCTGTATATTTGTTCCGGCACCACGCGAAAAACACTGCACTAAATTGGATAAGATTGTCGTAGCTGTATTCCTAAAGGTGTAACTTAAAAATTGGTATATCTTTTGTTGTGTAAATACTCGTAGCTATATTTACTTATACGTGTGTGTGCGCCAACTAAGAACTTCATAGTTGTCATTTAATTAAACAGTGTGATACGCCATCTAGTGGTAGTAGTTTTCCACTTCTGAAATCCACGTGGGGCAAAGAGCTAATAATGTTATAAATGTGGAAGTGACTTTTGTTTGTTTGTTGCCTCCTAGCTCCTTAATGGCTTAACTAATCCCTTTGAAATTCGGTATATAATGACTACATGAGACAGAGAGGGACCGGACGGATGGCTTCTTTTATTCCGGTTACTGAACACATACCGGTTCCGCAGACGAAATTGCGGGTTGCTGCTAAACAAATAAACGTTTAATTGCAAACAAACAAACAAAACTGACTTGCACATTTATTATTTATTATATTAAATTACTTATTTACCTTCACGCCAGCCTTCTTTCGGGCAAAGTAAAGTGATAATATTATTTTGTTTACATGGAAATTTTGCAACAAAACGCAATTAAGATGTAAGTCAAATTTACGCAAGACTGAGTAAGTTAAGCTAACAAACCCCTTTACGGTCATAAAATCAAAATTACGACTGAATTTGTACCTATTCTCTATTTGTTCAGGGGTGTAAGCTTTAAAGGGGCTTTTAAAGTCTTTCTCTATTTAAAGGACTTTTGTATCATTGATAAAGTACAAAGCTGAAATTGCGTCCGCAAAATAAACAAAACCCCGTTTGTCCCGTTAGAGTATGCTATTTTGAGACGCCATTGTTTCAAGGGACGTCTCGTCACGACGTCCGCCTGACGTGTAATTATTGTGACCCACATTAATAAAAACAAAGGCAAGACTCTTGTGTAGTTTCAAAAGGCTTTATAATAAAAAAAAAAAGTTGTCCGGACGACGCGTTGTGGGACTCAGGTAAAATTATAAGATAGTAAAAGTGTAAATGGAATAATATTTATTTATTTATTTATAGGATTACCAACATAAAATACAGCTACAATAAAGCTAGATTTTAATACAATACATTGGCAGATCAGATCTCACTGTTCCTACATTTATGGTCAACCACAGCATGCCTTGTGTTTAACAAACATTAAAATATAATTAAATTATTAAATGAGTAAAGATATTAACAATTAATTATATATTGTGTAATCACCTATAGAATTGGTTGCATCGACAAGAGGAAAGTTTTAAATGAAAAGAAAAGAATCACCTATAGATTACGTTTTTCATTAGCTTCCATTTTTCTCAAATTTGTAAAATATATAAATTGAAATAAATTAATAAAGTATTTTGTTAAATGACAAAAAAATAGCATGTATAAATGCAATAAATAGTTGTTATTTGAAATAAAAATACTGAGGAAAATGCTTATGTATATCATTAACAAGAGATCCGGCCCGGCTTCGCACGGGCGGATAGGATTTAAGAAAATATAATATGGTCTATATTATTTGTTGATAATTTAACTTTTTAAAATCTGTTATACAACTGATCGGTTATTTGATATGTAATTTTTTAGTTTGATATAATTTTTTTATTTATGTACCGATTGAAATAAAAATTAAATGGAGCGAACCTCAACGCATTAGTGAAAACCGTATTCAAATCGGTTAAACCGTTTCTGAGATTAGCGTGCACAAACATAGAGACGTCTGTCTCTAAGTTTAGAATTAATTTTGTTTATTAATATTATTTTAGAATTTTAGTCTGTTTGTCTATTCAGACAAACAGACAAAAATTCAAAAAATCAGTGTTTTGGATTTTATTGCGTTCATAAAGATTTTCTTATAATAGTTTTTCTTATAAATTTTCCATCTAACAACAGCGACCAGTTATTATTATGTATTGATTGATTCATTGGTTTTACAAGTACTCTTTTGGGATAGATCTTTTTCTGGGACAATATTTTTTGGAATAGATATCTTTTTGAGTCTAGCATATTTTTGGGACAGTCATCTTTTTAGGGCAGGAACATTTTTGGGACAAGTAGTTTATTGACATAAAAAAAACGTCTTGCCTTAATCGAGTTCTTGAGATTTACTGTAATATTTGTGAATTACATATCGCACATACACGCAGAGAAAATAAAGGACGTAGAATAATTATTCGGGTCTCATTTAACTTTTGCTAGATAAGAGTTGGCGCGTCTCCAGAAGGAATTAAAGCAAGAGTATATAGCGGTGTGTGAAGTTTATTAACTTGTATTAAATTATCATAAAATGTTTGCAACACATACTTATCTGTAAGACGCATAAGGACCTAAAATTGTTATATGTAGAGCTTATTTAGATCCATAAAAAATAACTTCAATTTTGGACATAGACTTATTGATTTATTACTATAATGACAATAAATGTGTTAGGTATGAACTTTTAAAGAAAATGTTAGGTATGAAAGTGTATGAATGGTAGGAAAGGGAAAGGTGGATGAACTGTGTGAAAGATGATATGTACAAAAGAGGAGTGAGCCCAGAAATGATAGTTGACAGGGATTTGTGACAGAAGAAGTCATATTGTGTTGATCCTAAATAAACGGGGAAAGACAAGGCCATAATGATGATGATGATAATGACTTTTTTTTATACAACTTAGAATGGCAAACAAGCTGACGACCCACCTGATGGAAAGTGGTAACCGTCGCCTATATACATGAGCAGTACCATGGACATAACAGAGTATACTGTTTCGCCCATGATACCCCCCATGCGTTGCCATTCCTGAGGACTCAGGTGTTATTCCTCTGTACCCAGTAAATTCACGCCTGTTATTCATTAGCGTATCTGTAAGCAGACTTTATATTATAACAAGCAGTTTTTGCTCCACATTGAAGAATAGTAATGGAGTAAACCATATTAATTGAAAAAGAAATGTGAAAAAAGCAATAAAAAATCAGACGGTATGGAAACCTCCACCTTTTGGAAATGATTTAATAATATTTAAGAAGTCACATAGTTCTGTTCTTAGTAACATCGTCTCGGATAATTAACTGGAACACTGCGACTGAGCGGCTCGTTTTCTATTCTATTGGATTAGTAGCTGACCCGGCAAACATTGATTCCGCCTCTACTACCACCTACCGGATCCTTTATTTCTTATTAAGATAAAAACTATCTTATCTTCCAAATTGGAACAAACAATTCAACTTTAACAAAATTGCATTAAAGTTGATTTTAATCTATTTGTAATTAATCTTTGTAATTCTTGTTTGTAATCATTCTTTAAAGGAAACAATAAAGAGTTTTCATTTATTTTTTCATTCGATTGAACAGTTTTAGAGATTAACGTGAACGTATATCGTGAACTTAAGTTATATACATTGAAATAATACTTATCCTGTTTTAAAATCGTTGTTTAGAATTTATATTCTATTAATTAATTAAAAATAAATTATTATGCAATAATTATTAATATTTAATATAATAATGTTTTAGAGCAGATCTAAATTTAGAAATTCAAAGTAAGATAAATAATTTTTGACAAGTCTTTCGGAATTCATGTTTTATTATAGGGAAAACATAATTCACCATAATTTGCGTTTAATGTCGTCCCATGGGAAAGAAATATTCATATTTTCGAAATTATACGAAAATGCCGGTGACGCCCAAGCAATTCCTCTCGCGTTGCAAGTGTTTGTGGGCGACGGTAGCCGCTTTCCATCAGGTGGACCGTCTGTTTGTTTGCCTCCCTAATATTAACAAAAAGTTAATGGAAAATTTGTGGCAATAATGTGTTTTATAATATAATTATTTTTAGAGGGCCATTAAGGAATTTCGTGACTTGAAATATTGCGTTTGAACTTTAAAAATAATGGACATACGCCGCAGGGTATCATGGTAGTTATTTGTATATATCTGTGGACCATTAGTTTACATTGGAGAGTTCCATTTTGCATATAAAATATATTATTATATTTCGAAATTTAACCTTAGAACCTGTACTTCTATGATCAAGAGGAATTAAAAAAAAAAAAAAACTATGTATAATTTCAGTAGAAAATATTCTATTCTGATTATTTGTGGCAAGTGACTATTTGTGGTGGTGGCTCCTTGGTTATAGCCTATGTAGCCTATGCTTAAATGCGGCGCTATATATATGTTGGCATATGTTACATATATTTTACAAGTTTATCATATTTCTTTCAAGTTTCTCGATGAAATTGTTGGATTACCAAACTAACTGATGTTGGGTATCTGGGTCAAGTAGACGTCCACGCAATTCCTCTAAGGAACTGTCGTGGTTAATTTCTTTCAGATTCGCCATGATGTGGGTATATCAACCTGACCTGAAGGGAAGAAGGGATTGTTAGTAATGCAGACTACCAGCCCCATTGCTAACAAGGTACTCTATTAGGTCGCTTCGATAGGGTATTTTTTTTATCTCCCCTATTATTATCTGTATATGTTCTAGATCTCCCCGTAGTCCCCCTGGAAAGTATTGTGCTGAATTCCAGGTGTTAACATTCCATTATCATCCATTAAAATCCTGAACTAAAATTTTAAATTCTATGCTAAGACATTTGGAAAGAAACCCATGCCCAGCAGTGGGACCTTCATGGATAGTTATGGTATCTACAAAATTTTAGTTTAAAAGCATTTCGTCAGTTCGCGTCTCTGTTATAGAAATGTATATGGTTAAACAAATCTTGCCCCGTCTTGTAAGCCACGTATCTCGCTTATTCTGTAGGGGAATGCCGATATATAATCTAAGTATAGAACATCAAGAGAGCCTTTGTCGAGATATTTACACCACAACACATAGGGCAAGTCACTAAATGGAGTTTACTTTGACTACACAAGTAGACATCGTCTACACGTTATTGCTTTTTAGCTATTCGGTTTAATATAAGGAACTCATTTGTATAAATACAGATGACGACTTATTATGTTTACTTAAATACATATATTAATGTACCATAATTTAAGATATGGCTTTTAAAAGCAGTGTCTCAATTCAAATGTGACTGAATTAATATGGTACAAACATGTTAAGTGGACAGTTAACGGCTGAAATAATGATATCCATAGAGTCATAGCACTTAGTTCTCAATAATGGCATTGCATGATTATTACGCTATTACTATATCTTCATCAATTCTGAACCGGATTTTGGTGAAACTTTTTGCATTTTGCCGTATGGTTTCGATATAGAATGGGCCACCCTTACTTACCTTACACTCGTGGGTGTCGTAAGAGGCGACTAAGAAAAATAATGGTCAAGAGACGGACAACAGCGTAACCCTCATAAAATATTACCAAAAGCCTAACTGCGGTTGCTAGCCCTGCTTGCCACGCGTAGTAACTACTGGCAAAATTCCCTTTATGCAGTTGATATGATGATAATGATGATGATGATCTTAATGACCACGTGATTTTATATTCAGCCATGGAGATACAGCTGTTTCACAGCAGAAACACGCTCTTATGAGCGCAGCGTTCTTCTTCTGTGTGGAGAGATTTCTTCCCAAAAGTGGGATCCAAATGGGTCATTATAAGTAAAATCAGATCAATTATTGACGGATGCAATATATTTTAATTAGCCGTATGGTTCCGGCATAGAATGGGCCACCATTTCCTTTTCCGTGGGTTGTAAGAGGCATGCCAATCGTGATAATTAATAATAATAATTCTTTAATTGGAACAAAAACATTGGTTATAATATTATTGAAAAACGATGATATCCTCAGAAGTATAAAACTGTGTCGCGAATATCAACGCCCTCCTTCTCATTGCAGGATTCCAAAACAGATATTTAAAACGTATGGTAGCTAGTTACATCAACGAAGACATTTTGTCACTGTCACAATTACTGACAAAATTCCCAAGAGGCAGTCCTATATCCAGCAGTGGACATTTAATGGCAGATATGGTGATGTTATATTGTAATGGATTGTTTAATTTCATTAATAATACGTAAGCCACTGTAATTAACATATGCTAAGAAGTAATTAGCATATGCTGAAATAAAAAAATGTATGCCTTTAGATAAGGCGCAATGTGTAGCTCAATAATATTTAAGACCATTAGTACCACATTTTGAGCAAATAAATGAATTATTATTATTATTATAACACTGCACACAAAATACTAACAAAAGGAATTCGCCATCACAGAACGAATTGAAACGAAGTTTAGACTGAAACAGAAATAAAATTAACAATCTAGTAGGTAATACGAATTCCTGAGACGTCGCAATTTTAACATCGGTATCCTTTTACGTTGTTGAGGTATGTTCGCTGACATTTAAATTGGTTTTGTCCTGACTAGTTATTTTTCGCCAATATTGAATTTGCAGTATCACTATTCATCACCCTTTCACTGTCCGCTGTTGAACATAAGGCTCCTCTTGAAGGAGTTTGCCTACAGTTGCCATGCTTTGCAACCGCAGTTGGACTTTAGAGATATTTTAAGAGGGACGCTGCTGCCCAACCCTCGCCCTCCTTTAGTTGTCTCTTACGACACCCACGGGAAAGAAAGGGGTGGCCTATTCTATGCCGGGACTACACGGCCACTATTACTGTTAGATGTACAACTATTGCATGATCTTAAACAACTAATTACACGACGGAATAATGTTTTTTTTTTTCTAAAGGTTTTCTAAAGGTTTTTTCTAAAGCTTTCTAAAGGTTCTTAATTCATCTGTATTTTTTTTTTATATAACGTTATGTGATAAAGTTATATCATTAGACTTGAATCTATTTTGACAATTATTTTTGTAATCGAATCGATTCAAGTATCGAGCGAGTGATCATTTGATAAATTTAACGATTAGGTGGCATTCGGAAACAACGATGCATCTTCTCATTTAAATCTAAGTCTAATCTAACAAAGTTTGAAGACAAAAGTCTTAACTAGCCACATTAATCAGCTCTTAGTAGACCAACGAGCCATAGAAAGTGTTATGCTTGAAATTTTGCTGCACGACGGAGTCTAAAATGTGGATATCCAAGCGAGAATAAAGAAATGAAGTGATAATGTGACGGCTAGGTTTGAGGAATAATATCATTAAAGTTTGCGATTGTGATATTGATTTGCGATCTAATGCAGGTGAATATATTCCATATGTTATATTGTAGAATGATGATTTTAAGTATGTTGCAGGGAGTCAATGGATTGTAGAGGGCCTAGAAATTTTCGTTATGGAGACATTTGAAAGAAAAATATGAAGAAATGTTTATTTAGTGCTTAATTTCACACATAATTATAAAAATAAATAAAAATGAAAATAAAAGCATTAAAAGAAAAGAGAAACACAGATTGTGTTTATCAGTGAATAATTTAATAGTTGAAATAATTATAAAATAATAGGTACATTTTTATTTTATATTCATTGTAAGTATATCACTTTACGAATAAACATTTGAATAATCCAATGAGATCAACATTTACAACGCTCCGACTCGCTGCATCGTAAATCACCACGGGATCTGGTCATTTAGTTAAACATTGCCTTATTCCTCCCGTGGGAACTTTCAAGCGAAATAGCTGCAACCAGATTTCGGCTATTACGTTGCTTTGCATATTTAATACTAGCTGCAGCTTTTGGCTTTGCCTGATAAAAGTTCTTTGTGTTAATCCAGGATAATGGACAACCTGTTTGTGTGTGAAATTCTATTGAAATTCGTATAGCGGTTTAGATATTTTAACAAACTTTTGTAAATTATAATATATACTTGTTCTGGCGAGTGCACGTTTCTATTTTTGAAGGTCAAACTCTAAATGTAGTGTAGTTTTTGTTTTAATATGCTATTGGATGATTTTTTTTTAATTGTTAAGTATTTTCAAATTCCATGCATAAGTAGTTTTATATTGCAATGTATTAATTTGACTCCTTTTATTAATGTTAGGATTTGTGTACTAGTATAAATTTTTGATTCTCTGGTGATACAAAAAAGCCTATATCAGATTGGTTAGGAGAGAATGCTATTCAGCGTTAAGTTTTACTTTTAATCTATATATTATGAGTGGCCAATAATGTTATTAAAAAAAATCTAATTAGTCTAGTGGTAGATTCGCCTCCTATTTATACTTTTGCTAGAAGGTTGCCATGTTAGATTCTAATATGCTCAGCGAACTGTGACCACAACGGTAATAGTCAACAAATGTTTTTAGGCCGGATTCACATTATAAGTCCGTACTCAGTTCGTTCTCGGTCTAGTAAATTATTACGTACGAAATAATGGGCTCGATGTCTACTGGGAAAGGCCAGGGGACTATGGATATCTAAAATCGTGGGATATCGTAAAGGTAACACTTAAGATCTACAAAATTATGGTATAAGGCAGGAGGAAGCGAAAAGATCCAATGAGACGACGTGCACGTGAGTAAAAGAAAAGATAAAGTGGGGTCGATTCTGAGGCACCGTTTCTCTAGATATATAATAGTATCTCTTTTCCTAATTTTTTAATTTGATAATTTCATGAAATTACTATTTTATGGGCAACAATAAACTAGATTTATAATAATTTTAAGTTCAATCAATTAGAAAATTAGTTTGAATTGGTCCTTAGAATAAAAATGTCCTTGTAATATCAAATTGAACTTTTATATTACCTATAATATCAAGCAATAGAATTTAATTACTAAAGTTTTATTTTTTTTAGATTTAGAATTCGTTCTAGTAAAAGTAATATTTTTATATTATATAAGAGAAGCTTAATGATTGAGGGATGGGCAGCAGCGTCCCTGTTAGAACATCTCCCAAAGCCTAACTGCTGTTGTCAAACCGCCAACAAACAATGGCAACTACTGGCAAAACCACCCTTTTTGTGTAGGCCTATGTTGAGCAGTGGAAAGTAGACGGTTTACATGATGATGATGATATTGTGCCGTTATAAAAAAAATACGACGTGAATAAATTTATTGACATTCCGGCTGAAGTTTTCAATAGAAGGAGATCATCAGTTTGTTTGAATTTATTTTTATGTAACTTAGAATGGCAAACATGCTGATGCCTCACTTAATACAAAGTGTAACCGTCGCTTATAGATTGATAGAAATATAGACATCACAGGGTATACTGTGACGCCTATAGCAAACATAAATTTTATCACGATTGAATTAGCCGTTTTAGTGAAATAATTATTTTAACTACAATTTGGAAATTTGGAAGGGTTGTATTAAAATTGCATATTTATGTCGAACTATTTATTCTCTTCGATAAAAAAATAATAATCAAAATCAGTTAAGAGATAGCAAACATATGGTGTCATCGGCATCATTCTCATATCAGCCATTAACTGTCCACTACTGAACATAAGCCTTCCTCCTGAAAGGATTTTGCCAGTAGCTGCCACGCTTGGCAGGCGGGTTGGCAACCGCAGTTAGGCTTTGGAGATGTTTTAAGAAGTACGCTGCTGCCCATCCCTCTCCCTCTCTTAGTTTCCTCTTACAATACCCATGGGAAAAGTACAGGTGGCCTATTCTATGCCTTGATCACACGGCAATATAAACATATGGTATGTAACATATAAATATGATCAAATCTCGACCCATTCTATCCTTTTCTATGACCGTTGAAAAGTGAATGGAGTTCGGGTGTTATAGTTTTAAATTATCCACTTTTAACGGGAATTCTTATAAAGTTATCCCAATATTTTTGTCCATACCTATTGTGGAATAGAGTTGCAAATCTTTTATCATGAGTTTCATTCAATTTATAAGAAGGGTAAAAGGGTAAGAACAGATTTACATACTTATTGTAGTATTCCGTTTTAGGGTACCGTGACGATAAACTTGTGAGATAACTTGGATATGTTTTTACTACCTCATCGTGCAGGGTTATAAATTCTTACTAGAGATGGGATTATCCATCTCTAGACATGTGACTAGTATGGGCGATATCGCAATAGGTAGTTGTCAGTATCCAAAATAACTCAATATATATTGATATATATATATATAGATATCAGATATCAATATAGATATCAGATATTAATCTAATAATCTATATATTGAGTTATTTTGGATCTTGACGACTACCTATTGCGATATCGCCCATATTGGTCGAATATCTATATTCATTACGAGCGGGTTCTTCCTTTCGACATTATACAGTATTTAATTTATTTGTAATTGGGTCAATATATATATAGATATTGTTGCTATAATATATATATATATATATATATATATATATATATATATATATATATATATATATATATATATATATATATATATATATATATATATATATATATATATATTATCTGTATATACTATCAACTTACTAATATTGTGACTCTTTGTTACCTCTTGGCATCTTAACGGCTCAACAAGTTGTTATAAAATTTGGTATAAACTTAGTATTTAAGATGAAGAATGAGACACGTAAAAATTAATAAAGAATTAATAAACTTTTGCTTTTATGATAAATGAATGAATGAATGAAAACTCCTCATTGTTCGCTTCAACGAATGATACAGATTAACGGGCAAACACAGTGTAAATCGACCCCCCACTAGATGGAGTGACCCCTCAAATGCATTATGATGCACGTAGAAAGTAAGTGGATATATGTGGCTAAGGAATGTAACTTATGGCAGTCTATGGGGAAGGCGTATGTTCAACAGTGGACAGATAATGGCTCACATGACAATGATGCTGTCATGCACGTAATATTTGGGATGGACAAGGACATACACACTTTTTATCTCAGTCATGAAATTCGTAAGCCTAATAATAAGACCTGGATAAGATAAGAGGACTTATATATTTAACTATGTAATATATAAGTATATAAATGTATTCAGATGGCTACCAAATATACATACAAGTTTGGTCAATTAGTTTACACGTGCGAATTCCTAGAAGTTTTTATGATATACCATGATTTTGACAACAGAAGGGATATATGTAAATTTATCACAAAGTTTATATTTCCACTTTGTTTAACTCACAGATAAAGGTTCAACGTTGGAAATGGAAGGTTATTATAACTACGAAATAGTTAATAATTTTCACTGCCAGTTATCGGGAACACTGCTCGGAATAGTATGTACGATCTCTATTAAAACTTTCATGTACTGTTTATATATACGGAAATGTTGCATCCCTAACTATGAACATGTGAATAAGTAGGTATTTAGTTAGTACTGAAACTCCCGTGAATTTAACAATGGAGTAGTTAGCACGTTGTCTACTCGCGTCCTATTAAGCGCTAAATCAGTCAGGGCTGGCAACCAACAGATTGGGTATATTGATTTATAGTCTATTTCGATGGAACTTAATACTTACAATAGGTACAGATAATAGAATACTATATACTTAGCTAACCTAGTTTTGTGGAAATATAGACACATTCTAAATCAAGCTTTCTCAAAGTGGGCTATAACGCCCCTTTGTGGAGGCTGCAGGCCTAAAGGGGACCCAGAAAAAAATCGGGGACGTTGTGTAGAGACTTGGGGGGTGATTTGTTGATTTTGAAGTAATAGTGGTTTTAAGGTAGGTGAAAAATAATCTATTCTCAAAGTGGGCAGTAGACAAAATAAGTTTGGGAACCCCTGCTCTAAATGAACTTAGTAAACTAGCTGGCGATTTTTTATGTATACCTTCTATTACTACCATTTTTTTTAATGGATAATGAAATGATAACTCCGCCTACGTTTACAGTATACGCTGGCGGGGCACCAGTGAGGGATGATAGGTGAAGATGAAAGCAGGTCAGTCGTCTCATCGTGATGAATACATCAAGAATAAATTACGACGGTTTTCAGGGGGTATCGCGAGAAGGTCGACCTGTCAAAGTATATTGCCATCAATGGGGCCTCTACTCCCCATTACTAACAATTCCTTTACCCCACTATTACCATTAGTAATCCGTAAACCAGCAAATTGTCTTGTTATATTTTTTTTATACCACAAAGGTGGCAAACAAGCATGCAGTTTTTTTGATGGTAAACGGTCACTGTGTCACATGGGCATTTCCGACCCTGAAGTAACCTTAATATACCCTTATTGAAAACTCCCATAATGTAGTCTCTAGGGAAAACCTTGGAAGGGAGCACATTCCACAGTCTTAGTGTTCGTGGTTCGTTCCTATATCAACCATTAACTGTCCATTGTTACTGTCCATAGCCCCTATAAGAGGGGTTTGTCAGTAGTTGCCACACTTGGCAGGCGGGTTGGCAACCGCAGGTAGACCTTTGGTGATGTTTTAAGAGGGACTTCGCTCTACATTCCTTCAACATGAGTTCTTTTAGTCGCCTCTTACGACACCCACGAGAAAGTAAGAGGTCGTCTATACTATGCCGGGACCTACACGACAATTGTATTGTGCGCGGTTAAAATTATTCCTTTGTTTACATTTTTATTACATTATATTGAAGCAAACTGTGTATTTCCAGGGGGAAAAGGGATTGTTAGTAATGGAAACTGAGAATCCCATTACTAGCAATATACCCAACCAGGTCGCCCTCCACGCGGTTCTCCCTGGAAACTATCATAGTTAATTCCTGATGAATTCATCATGATGGGCTAACTGGCCTGTTTTCATTCTCATCTATCACCCTTCACTGGTGCTCTGCCAGCGTATCCCGTTAGCGCAGGCGGGGTTACCATACCATTTTCACCCATCAAAGAAAACTATGTATTTCCTATTGTGTAATGTCTATACATGAAAAAAAAAAGGATTTAAGTATGTCTATTACTTTTCTAATATCCATAGTACAGGGGGGAAGGGATTGTTAGCAATGGAGTTTGACAGCCCCATTGCTTGCAATATGCCCAATCAGGTCAACCTCCGCGTGGTTCCCTCCTGGAAACCATCGTGAACAATTCTCGTTGAATTCGTCACGATGGGCTAACTGACCTGTTTTATACTCACCTATCATCCTTCACTGGTGCCCTGCCGGTGTACACCGATAGCGCGGGTGGGGTTATTATTTCATTATTACCTATAAAAAAAAATCCATAGTACAAGTGTTACTTAGTTTTGTTACTGGATAGTACTATGTTATATGTCCAACAGTAAGGAGATACTTTATTGTTAAAAATTTCGTAAACACACATTATATTTTAATATAATAACTAACGGTTTAATTTACGTGTAATTAGATCGTGTAAGCTCGATTAGTTTCGGGATCAGTTCGTGATCCTTAATCATGAGCGGCTGTGATGTGAGCACGAGCCTAACTTTTTTTTTTACAACTTAGAATGGCAAACAAGCTGACGGCCCACCTGATGGAAAGTGGTAACCATCGCCTATAGACATGAGCAGTACCATGAACATAAGTGTATACTGTTTCACTCATGATACCCCCCATGCGTTGCCATTACTGAGGACTCAGGTGTTATTCCTCTGTACGCAGTAAATTCATGCTATATCCCACCGTTCAAACTGAAACACAGCCATGCAAACACAACTGCTTCACGCTTGAAACACGAATGGGACAGAGGTACCCAAGCAATCGACTTTTGTACAAAGTCTCCCTCTAACTGCGAGCCTCGGTCCGCTAAGTCGAACATATACAGTCACTCATAATTAAGGATCACGAATTGATCCCGAAACTAGTCGAGCTTTCTTGATCTGATTACACGTAAGTTAAACCGGTAGTTATTACATTAAAATAGTTACTTATTGTTTATATTCGTTTCCATATTTATTGTAAAATAAAATTAATAAAAAAATATATTGAACCCACGTGTAAATATAAAATCTGCCTTTATTAAAGCTTGAAATAAGGGCTGACTGAAATGGAACATGCATCGGGGGAAATGGGCGAAAATCATCGCACAATGGCCCATAAAATGTCATAGACTTACGGAATAAATCATGTAGAAAAGACATAATGGATATAGTTTATAAAGAAGTAGTATAACGGTGCGATTGAGTTATTCTTTTTTATTTTGATGGGTGAAAATGGTATAGTAACCCCGCCTGCGCTAACGAGATACGCTGGCGGAGCACCAGTGAAGGGTGATAGATGAGAATGAAAACAGGCCAGTTAGCCCACCATGATTAATTAATCAGGAATTAACTATGATAGTTTCCAGAGGGAACCGCGAGGAGGTCGACCTGGTTGGGTATATTGCTAGTAATTGGATTCTCAGTCTCCATTACTAACAATCCCTTTCCCCCCATTGGGTTACTGTTAGAACATAAAACTTGTTGAAGGTCTCATACCTTCAACTTTGGATATTTGTTATTCAATGGGTTTATCAATCAAATGGGTTTAAATCATATATGGCATATCATCCTTAAATTAGCTATTATCTGTTCACTGCTAAATATAGACTTCCCCTATAGACTGCCATAAAAAACCGTTCTAAGCCACCTGCATCCACTGACTTCCTTCAATGCAATTCAGGTCGTCATTTCATTTGGTGGAGGGTCATCCTACGCTGTGTTTGTCCGTACGGGGTTGCCAATCAAAAACCTTTCTGTCCTATCGATTGTCAGTTTTCGTGTTTCAACCGTGAAGCAGTTGTGTTTGCGTGACTGTGTTTCGGTTTGAAGGGTGGGATATGGCGTGAATTTACTGGGTACAGAGGAATAACACCTGAGTCCTCAGGAATGGCAACGCATACGGGGTATCATGGGCGAAACAGTATACTCTGTTATGTCCATGGTAGTGCTCATGTCTATAGGCGACGGTTACCACTTTCCATCAGGTGGTCCACCTGTGGTCAGCTTGTTTGCCATTCTAAGTTGACAAAAAAAAAAATATAATCGGCCCAATGCCACTTCAGCTTGAAAATAATTTTAGTACATAGATGAACTATATTATATTTATAAATGAACTTATTTTTTCTATCTATCAACGCAAAGCCAAAACTGATTTTCTTTTTGCCGGGACCTACACATGACCTATGTATTTATTATTATTTACTAGCTATTTCCGGCGGCGTTGCATGCTTTAGTATACAAAGTATATTATGTGTTAGAATATAACCCCTATGTGTGGGGGGAAAGGGATTGTTAGCAATGGAGTTTTACAGCCCCATTGCTAGCAATATACCTTATAAGGTCGACCTCCACGTGGTTCTCCCTGGAAACCATCGTGAACAATTCTTATTGAATTCGTCACGAAGGGTAACTGACCTGCTTCATCCTCATCTATCATCCTTCACTGGTGCCCCGCCGGTGTATACCGATAGCGCGGGTGGGGTTACCATTCCATTATCATCCATTAAAAAAAAAAACCTCACGTGTACTAACTTTCATTCAACTTTGTTCAGTTATTTAAGAATATTGAATAATAAACATACAAACCTCTAAATTCACAACCAACTTTACAAACTTTCACATACTATACTTCCATATCAGCCATAAATTGTCCAATACTCAACATTGGCTCCCCTCTTTCATATTAATATAATACGAGTATCAGAATGGTGGTCCCGGCATAGAATAGTCCATCCATTCCTTTCCAGTGGGTGTTGTAAGAAGCGACAAAGCGAGAGCGAGGGATGGGCAGGAGCGTCCCTCTTAAAACATCTCTAAAGTCTAACAGCGATTGTCAATCCATCTGCCAAGCGTGGCAATTACTAGCATAACCCCCCTAGGAGAGGCTTATGTCCAGCAGTGGACAATTAAAAGCTGATACGATGATGATGATGAGTATTAGAGAAATGAAAAGATGCTAGAAAATGTCGTATAGCATTAAAAGCTCGCAATTTGTACGAACATGGCTGTGTTTCGGTTTGAAGGATATGGCGTGAATTTACAGAGCACAGAGGAATAACATCTGAGTCCTCAGGAATGGCAACGCATGGCGGGTATCATGGGCGAAACAGTATACTCTGTTATGTCCATGGTACTGTTCATGTCTATAGGCGACAGTTACCACTTTCCATCAGGTGGGCCGTCAGCTTGTTTGCCATTGTAAGCTGTATAAAAAAAAACATTATCGTGCAATAAAGAATAAATAAATAAATAAATAAATAAATATTTGTAATAATTATAATTTGTTACATATTGATAAGCACTCGAAAAGCGTAAATTAAGGAGTCTCTATTCGGCCGTGGAATATTAAATTAATGTTTCACGGAACACATAATTGTGAATAACTTATAATGATTCCATGAAACCATGCAATTAATGTTATCAAAATAAACTGCCAATTACTACTCGTAACTTAGAGAACGACAATCTCTCTGATCTTACTAGCTTTATCTTTTGATCGATAATGTAATAAGGACAATGACAACTTTTAAATAACTTAATAACTTAACAAGTTGACTGATGGAAAGTGGTAACTATATATCTTTCATGTATTTACATTACATCTTTTATATATTCCTGAGAACTATGGTGTTATGTCACTGTACCCTATAATGTCATTGCCATATCCCACATTTCAAACCGAAACACAACCATGCAAACAGAACTGCTTCATAGTAAAACGTGAATTGGACTGAGGTCCCCAACAAAATGATTATTGTACAAAATCTTTACTTCCTTTGATAAAAATTTGTCTTTTATGATTTTCTGAGGATGAACAAGAATGATGTAGTATAATTGCAGACACATTTTTAAAGATAACACACTGTAGATCTGGCTACAAAAAATATTTAAAACACTGTTTATTTATTTGTTTAAACTTTAATGCACAGTAAAATTATATATACATTTGGCGGATTTAACATCGGATGGTGTTCTCTACCAGTCAACCATTGGGCAAATTGAAAAATACGTAGGCGGTGCATTATTGAATAGAGGAAAACTGAAGTAATACTTGATATATTCATATAATATAAACATAAAATTAGATTAATATAAACATACACATAATTTATTAAATAAATAAATACATACGTGTAGTAAATACATATATACATAAATATTACTATATAAAACAAATAACTGTAACAGAAGAGCAAATAGCAATCTATGACTCAAACAGTAAGATTAAGTTTAAAGGAAAAGTGATTTTTCTAATAAATAAGCATACAATTTATGTTAAAAAGCTGGTTTGCTTAGAGTAGACCTTATGTCAAGCGGAAGTGCGTTATCCAATCAGAATTTAACAAAACTCTTAAGTTATTAAGTCTTATTTAGTCGGTGTAGTAGATAGATAAATAGATAGTCTTTGTTATTTCTTCCAAAAGATTAAAATAGTAAATTTATTATAGATACAAACAATTACAAGAAATAATCATAGTGAGAAAACAATGGGCGACTTTATCTCTAAAAGCGATCTCTTCTAAGCAACCTTTGGATGGAGAGAAGTAATTAAAAACAGTTTGATCGGAGGCACGATGAAAATTCTATCATTAGTAGTAATATTTATTTGTGACTTTGTCCATCTACTCTCTACTATTACAATTAAATTTATTACATTTAATCATTAATAGGACACGAATTTCATTTAATTTATTAACATAGACAGATGTTAGGCAATCTTTTATAGTGGTACGTCTAAATATATATTGAACACCTTTTTATCACAAGTTTAACCTATTTTTAGTAAAACCGTGCGTATAATAATAATTTACGGACGTTGTACTATCGATTGCCTATTTATTAATTCCGTTTATAGCCGCCAAAATCGACTGATCTGTCAGCAATTAATCAAATGTTCGAATCATCGCATAAATTACCAAAATCAAGTAATAAATCAATACTTATTACATATACCGCAGAACTGGTCGTACCTACGTTTCATTTAACGTTTCTGTCTGTTAACAAAATATTATTTACTAGCTGCGTTTCCTGGCTTCGAACAGGTGTACTAATGAAAAAAATAAGTACAAATCTTTCCTGTCGTTTACATTTGTTTTGTTATTCTAATTTGCATAAAAAAACGTAAGAGAATTAAAAAGAGTAACTTTTGAAGACGAACTTGCGGGTTCTTTTCAGCAGATAACAGCATTCCGAATCCAGCAGATGTCATCACCTTATCAGCCATTAACTGTCCATTGCTGAACATAGGCCTCCCCCGTAAGGGGAGATTTTGCTAGTAGTTGCCACGTTTGACAAGTGTATTGGCAATCGCAGTTAGGCTTTGGTGTTGTTTAAAGAGGGACGCTGCTACCCATCCCCTTGACCATTAAGTTCCATTAGTCACTTTTTACGATGCCCAAGAGAAAAGAAGGAGTGCCCCAATTTAGTAAATCAGTAGTAGAATCATAAAAAAAATATCAATTTAAAACAGAGATTTGTAAACAAGTCTATTTGAATAAAGATCATTTCTCTTCTATTCTATATAACGCTAATCTGAAATTATCCCTACATTTCTATTTTCCTTACATTTACCTCCCTGTGACGTCTACATTCCCATAATGTCTGCACTTCGCAAGTCTTATTAAGTTAATATCCACATTTCCATAATGTCTATATTACATTATGCATACATTAATGGAATTCAACGGTACGCATGTACGAGACGGCATAACAGAATTTTCAAAGAGATGTAACAGGAAATATGTCTATTGCGGAGATGTCAACTTACCCTCTTATTCATAAAAACTCTCTTAAACATATTTTAGCTATTGAAATTGTTTTGTCTCTTTCATTGATACTAAATTTCTAATTTGAAAGAAAGTGAAAAAAAAAAAAAACAGTGAAATTGTAACAGATTATAAGTGATAGTGTATGATACCCTTTAGATAACGTTATTAATCTATGGTTAGCAATTTAGCATAGACACGATTAGAAAAGTTTACAGTTGGGGCACTTCTGCTCATACGAGTGAGTTTTATTTAATTAATATACATAATATAATAATATAAATAATACAATACAAGTTAAAATAGATTTGTAGAATATTTTAGTTTTTATGAATTAGGGGATTTATATATGAATCTCATCTTACTAATATAAAATTGTAACTGGAGAATGTCTGTACATGAAAGATATTCAACAAAAAAATATACAATAAACATACAATAAATACATACATAATTCAGTTTATCCACGTAATATTTTACATAATTTCTCGGTCATCTTTACATTAAGCTGATTATGTGCGTCCGGAGACAGTGTAATGTCATTGAAGGTTATAAATAATTGAATATAAAATAAAAATAAACAGTCTAGCCGTATAAAAATTAAAGGCAAACTCAAAGAAAGTCGCCTTTCGCATTTTAAGTGTTCGAAGACATCTGGAGTTTTATTGGCTTTTTAACGACATCTAGATAACTCAAGTGCGCGTACTGAATCTATAATAGGGAATGAACAGGCCTGGAAAATGTAAAGCTGAACAAATTTTCATTTCGTTTTTAGTAAACAAGTAACAACTAGGTGCTTAATATTTAATTAAAATCCATTGTTGGTAAACGATTAGGTATCATTTAATTAATGCCCACTGTTGATTAACAATTAGGTTTTTTTTATACAACTTAGAATGGCAAACAAGCTGACGGCCCACCCGATAGAAAGTGATAACCGTCGCCTATAGACATGAGCAGTACCATGGACATAACAGAGTATACTGTTTCGCCCATGATACCCCCCATGCGTTGCCATTCTTGAGAACTCAGTTATTATTCCTCTGTACCCAGTAAATACATACATATATAAATAAATATATAAATATAATACATGCCCACTGTTAGGTAACAATTAGGTATCACTCAATTGATGCTCACGTCAACTATAATCTGTTTCCATTAAACTTAATGATAATGTAATCAAATTGTATTGAAAATATCACAGAAATATTCTCTAAAATCGTAATGTTCAATCAGTTAATTGAAAATCAATTAATATAATTATTTCTTGCTTCTATTTGTCGATTATTCATTTGTTTACATTTTCAATCGACTACAAAGAGAAGGAGGGACGCAATACGGCTGTATTTTCTTTTTATGTTTGTCACCTCATAACTCCGTCAGTTCTAAACCGATTTGGAAAATTTTTTGTTTATCTAAAAATATATACTTACAGATTAGCGTAACAGAAATTTTACCAAAATCGGTTTAGTAGTTTAATTTTTAAATCACAATAAGTGTTTTTGTCACATCTGAAGATGGGTTTTTTATGGGACATAATATTTAACTATATACGAACCGTGAAATAATACGGAAACTTTAAAAAATACAGTCGTTAATACATTGTTATGGCTTATCACAGTGTGTGATTTAGAACAGAATAGAATAGAAAAGAAAAACATTTATTTGGCATTTCATATAAGAATACAAAATAGGAAAATAACCTTAATCATTTGACATTACATGTATGTACTTGTGTGAATATTGTATCGTAAAAATAAATAAATATATTTGATTATTGTTATGTTTGGCAATATAAAATTATTTTTTGGTATGTTGGCTACATTTGTGCGCATTCTTCTTCTCTTTCTATTCTGTAATGGCGTCGTCATTGTTTTGTAATCATCTTGTTTTTCTATATTTTTAAAAAATATAGAAAAACAAGATGAAATTTTCAAAAGCTGTGTTTTCCTTCGATCCACAACTGACTTATCAATAATTATTACTATGGTCAATAACTTCTATTGTAATATTATGAAAAACAATATAACTCCTATAGAGTTTTTTTTTTTTATGATGGATAATAATGGAATGATATCCCCGCCGGCGCCAACGGTATACACTCGCAGGGCACCAGTGAGAGATGATTAGTGAGGATGAAAAGGCAGGTCAGTTAGCCCATCGTGACGAATTCAATGATAAATTAGTCACAATGGTTTCCAGGGGGAACCGCGTGGACGTCGACATGATAAGCTATATGGATAGCGATGGGGACTAACCTCCCCATTACTAACAATTCCTTTCCCCTCACTCCTATAGAGTTAAACTCGCTTCTTGTATATCTTTATTTAATATAAATTATAACAATATAATTAGATGTTGTGTACAAGAAAGTATAAGTAAATAATGAAAGATAAGGAAATATGAGATTTATTTATTATTTTAATTTGTATTTCGTTATCAATAAAAGCATTACTTCTGTGTGTGAGACGTCACACACCGCCGAACATTGTAATAGATTGCAACGTGGGCAGAATGTGACCCAATATTTTGGATTAATTAGGCCTATGTACTCCATATTTGTACAATCTATTAATGTAACATAGGGTTAGGTAATTACGTACAAATCAAACTCAGATCATCACAAATATCAGCATCGAGTTATTTCGATAGATAATTGAATAAATTCCAGCAGACAGACGCAAATTCTCAAAGACAATTTGAATAAACAAATGTTAAAAATCTCTTTGATCACAAATATAGAAAAATACCGCATCATGATTCAATTTGATTAGAAATTATTGTTTATTTCTTTTTAAAGTAAAAGTGAAGTAAACATATATTTATTATCAAAGTATATTTTAATAAGCGCAAAGTTTAACATTGGTCGGTTTTCCTGTGGTCGACATGAACGAAAACTAATTTTGAAGGTCGATTTGAACGGCATCTAAAAATCGACCCCTTTTTAATAAATAAACTCTATTTCTTATTTGAAACTTTCAAGATATTGTATATTACACAGTATGTTTAAAGTAACATAATTTGTATTAATAATTATTAATTACACATGTTATTTACTGAATTTTATATTTATTTATTTGGTTAAATATTGATGAAAAAAATATGTCAAATCTACTCAACTACCCGCAAAGTTTTTAAATTGATAAGTATTTTGTATCAATAGGAAAGAAATTAGGGATAGGATTTTTAAAGTAATTTAAGTATGGAGGTCTGAGTATCAGCTCATTTTGGTAAAGGGGTCCCTTGCCCAAAATAGTTTGGGATTCTATGCCTTAGAACTGTTCAGTTTTGTTTGTAGACCACTCCTCTTTAATGGTACTAACAATATTATTTTCACTCTGTATGTAAACAAAAAAAAAAAAAAAACAAAGAAAGCGATTGTCAAAGAAACTGAATGGATGTTATCAAATATCGACGGAGCAATTCGCGGTAATGATCTCCCTAATTGGGACTCGTGTCTCTATTGTGCCGTCAAATTCGTTGGAGTTTGTTTTCGATTCAATAAGTGTTTTGTATCAGTTCTTTACGGTTATCTATTTTTGACATTCGTGTATATTGTGATAAGAGTCAAGTGTGCCGTTTGTTTGGTTAAGGTTGTTAACATTGAGGTACCAAAACATATAGATAGTTAAATATAGATAGAGAGGGAGACTTTGTACAAAAGTCGATTGCTTGGGTACCTCTGTCCTATTCGTGTTTCAACCGTGAAGCAGTTGTGTTTGCATGGCTGTGTTTCGGTTTGAAGGGTGGGATATGGCGTGAATTTACTGGGTACAGAGGAATAACATCTGAGTCCTTAGGAATGGCAACACATGGGAGGTATCATGGGCGAAACAGTATACTCTGTTATATCCATGGTTACTGCTCATGTCTATAGGCGACGGTTATCACTTTCCATCAGGTGGGCCGTCAGCTTGTTTGCCATTCTAAGTTGTATAAAAAAAAAGATAAAACGTATAGTTATAATATATAGATACTGTATTTACAATCGATCATGTAGCTTGTGGTTACACATATTTATTCAATAGAATAACTACTGTAGTCATCAAAGGGTACATTTTTTTAATGAGCTAAAGTGGAATGGTAATTTCGCTTGCGCTATCGGTATACACTGGTGAGGAACCAGTAATAGACGATAGGTGAGGATAAAGGCAGGTCATTTGACTCATCGTGAAGACTTCAACAAGAATTAACCATGATGGTTTCCAGGAGGAAGCGTTTCAAGTTGCTCTGATAGGGTCTATTGCTAGCAATGGGCCTGTTAAAGCCCATTACTAATAATTCCTTTTCTTCCAAGGCCACTTATTGGAGCAAATTACCTTAGCTGCTCATAATTCTACAGCAGCCGCCATAGTTGAATTCGATTGGAAATGTTTTTTTTTATACAACATAGGATGGCAAACAAGCTGACGGCCCACCTGATGGAAAGTGGTAACCGTCGCCTATAGACATGAGCAGTATAATGGATGTAATAGAGTATACTGTTTCGTCCATGATGCCCTCCATGCGTTGCCATTCCTGAGGATTCAGGTGTTATTCCTCTGTACCCTGTAAATTCACGCCATATTCCGCCTTTCAAACCGAAACACAGCCATGTAAACACAACTGCTTTACGGTTAAAACACGAATGGGACAGAGGTACCCAAGCAAACGACTTTTGTACAAAGTCTCCCTCTGGTAAAATGTAATCGGTATATGTATATGTATGTATACATACATATACATATACCGATATTCATATATCAGATATCCGACTAAAATAGGCGATATCGGAATAGTTGATGATTTTTTTTCACCACTCATTATCTAGAGAAATAAATCTATTAAACAGAGATCTATGGCAAGGTGTTGTTGCTTTAGTTTTGTTTTCAGAATCTTCTAACTATTGAGCTGACCGATGTCACGTGTCGTTTATTTAAGTACATTTAATTAAACTACGAGTAATAACTAAACTCCTCCACCGTGCGTTTTTCAAGGCACTTTCTCCCACGCACAACCACTCTTTGGAATCAACTTCCAGCAGCAGTATTTCCGAACCGATACGACAACATAACCTTCAAGAAAAGAGCATATTCCTTTTTAAAAGGTCGGCAGCACACCTGCAATGCCGTGGGTGTTGTGGGTGACCATGGGCGGCGGTACTCACTTACATACTTACGTGTTGTAAAAAAAAAAGAACTAAGCAACTAATTGTTTGTAACTTGTTGCTTTTTCACGACAAATTCAGGGGAAAAAATGAAATAGTTATAATAACAAAACTGGCTGTGAAGTTATATCTGGAAAAATTCTGTCAAAATATTTCCATGAACTTGTTTGTAGAGAAAGGATTTCAATTTTCTATTCATCCATTACCCAACGTCAAGAACAAAAGAAAGAATCATAAACCACTTTTATAGAATAAAAGTGGCTGAGAAAAATACTTTCATTCATACTAAAGGAAATGTAATTATAGATAGAAAGAGGACTCTTTATCGCCAGCAGAGAATCTTGCTTCTCAAACTTTAATGTCAGCTATGAAAATAGCTGATCACGAAATGAACTGATTAACATTATTACAGTTAGATTTTGTCTAAATTTCTATTAATATAATAATGTGGAAAAGTTTATCTGTTTGTTTGAAAATTTCATTATATATATAATAAATTTTCCGTAAAAAAATAACTAACTATAACAGTGAAACTTGTATTGTACGCCTTTAACTGTCCACTGCTGAACATAAGCCTCCCTCTTGGGGGGTTTTGCCAGTAATTGCCACGTTTGTTAAGTGGATTACCAACCGCAGTTAGGCTTTAGAGATGTTTATAAGGAATGCTGTCTATGTCTCGCCCTCTCTTAGTCGCCTCTTACGACACTCACGAGAAAAGAAGGGGTGGCCTATTCTATACCAGGACCGAGGATTAGGAGAATATACGACATAGTGACTTTAATTATCCTTGATTATTTTTCTAGTCATGACTATAATTGTTATTTATTACTATACTATGAATTTACTGGTGACGCTCGGCTTCGCACGGATAGATAGGTCTAGATCTCTATCTCTCTCTCTTTTTTAATGAAATGCAGCCCATGTTGCTTGCTGTAATAATAAATAGGATTAATTAACCAGATGCTTTCCATAGAAACTGCATGGAGGTGGATTTAGGGCAAAGGTTCCTAAACTTTTAATATAACGGAACACTTATTAAATATCTTTTATAATATGGAAACCCATATCAAATGATTACAGTCAAAATGGCCAGCAACACATCTGCAATGCCGCTGGTGGTGTGGGTGATCGTGGGCGGCGGTAGTCACTTACCATCAGGTGAGCCGCATGCTCGTTTGCCCCCTGCGTTTTAAAAAAAGGACATTTAAATAAGAACAAAACTTTTATTAGAAATATTTTAAAAGTAAAACACTTTCAATGTAAATAATGAAATTGTATCACTCTTATAGATTTCGCAGAACTCTGGTGACTATTTTACGGAACCTCTAGGTTCCACGGAATCCACTTTAGGAATCGCTCATCTAGGGTATATTGCTAGCATAACATTTAGTCTGCTACCTTCTAACAATCATTTGATGATAATCACTTTCGTACTCTTGTAATAAAACCGCTTGTTCGCCACGAAAGTATGTAAGCCAAATGACCGAACTACATAAAAACCTCATATGGATATGTACGTTGTGATGACATAACAGTAAACTTGGGCGTAAACTTTAAACGAGCCATGAACTGCCCTTAAGGCATATTTATGAGGTCTCATTCTATTAAGGCGAAAGCTGGTCGTATAGTGATACATTGTCGCTGATATAAATTAATTTTTATCTAAGAGAAGGTAATGAAAATTGAGATTAATCTGAGATATATGAAAAAATGTGGTCATGACATAGAATGAGCCACCCCTTTATTTCTCGTGGTTGCCGTAAGGGCACTTAATGGTTAAAAGATGGGTAGCGGTGTCCCTCCTAAAACATCACTAAGTGTTAACTGCGGTTGCCAACCCACCTGTGAAGCGTGACAACTACTGGCATAATCTTCCAATATGGGGGAAACCTATCTCTAGCTATAATGTGATTGTTAGATAACATTTTAAACCAGAGGGAGACTTTGTACAAAAGTCGATTGCTTGGGTACCTCTGTCCCATTCGTATTTCAACCGTGAAGTAGCTGTGTTTGCATGGCTGTGTTTCGGTTTGAAGGGTGGGATATGGCGTGAATTTACTGGGTACAGAGGAATAACACCCGCGTCCTCAGGAATGGCAACGCATGGGGGGTATCATGGGCGAAACAGTATACTCTGTTATGTCCATGGTACTGCTCATGTCTATAGGCGACGATTACCGCTTTCCATCAGGTGGGCCGTCAGCTTGTTTGCCATTCTAAGTTGTATAAAAAAAAAAACTTCAATTATGAACCTTGTTGGGCACAGCAAGTAGGAGAGAGGAGGACAACTATTTATTTTCACTTTAGAAATAGTTTAAGAGTTTGTTACAATAATATCCAGTCATTGCAATTATTTCACAATAGGTACGCATTTTCTGTGTTATTACGAGTATTATTAATTATTTAAGTCGTTAATCAATTCAATGTCTATTATATCTATCTATTTGTGTATTTTACGATTTATTCAAGAATCAATTCGTTTTAATCAAGATTTGATTGTTTTGTATAGTTTAATATCAAAAAATATGAAAAAAAATTTGCTCGATAGATAAACGCTGTGATCTAATTATTGATCTTAAATAATCGATTTATAGAACTAGTATTTTTAATAGATATATTCGGCAAAATTTATGATAATTTACAACCAGAGGGAGACATTGTATAAAAGTCGTTTGCTTGGGTACCTTTATCTTATTCGTGTTTTTACCGTGAAGCAGTTGTGTTTGCATGGCTGTGTTTCGGTTTGAAGGGTGAGATATGGCAGTGAATTTACAGTGTACAGAGGAATAACACCTGAGTCCTCAGGAATGGCAATGCATGGGGGGTGTCATAGGCGAAACAGTTTACTGTGTTATGTCCATGGTACTGCTCATGTCTATAGGTTACGACGGTTACCACTTTCGATAAGGTGAGCCGTTAGCTTGTTTGCCATTCTAAATTACATATAATATAAGGTTTATATAATATTTATTCATATTCGCAATGTAGAAGTAATTGATAAATGGTTTAATATTAATATATTTTTCTTACTTATTTCTTACCTATGTTGTCTGTAACATCGTATAGTTACAATTTTATTATTATAGCAAGAAATTTATAGAGACTCCATCATGAAACGTTACTTCTTATTATATGATATGAAGCAGAAAATTCTTTGCCAATTTACTGGTGTCACGTCGCATTCTCGACGATAGACCGAATTTGATTACAAGGGTCAAAACAACTAACGTCAAATACTCTAAACATTAACTAGAGAGAGAGAGTGATGTTTTATAACATTAAATTACTAATGGTGTGTCCTCGACTTCGTTCACGTCGACTTTAGTATCAGTTAGTTTTTTTTTCTTTTTTCTCCGTCGCGTCTGCAATAAAAATCAGGTATATAAATACTATTTAGTTGTAATTGCGTCGCGGCAATTCCCAATCGTGAATTTAAGACTTTAGCATCTTTTCGTTTATAAAGCGACTCTTAAAAGAGGTTTTCGTCAGAATTCTTTTACCACTATGGGATTAACGCGATTATATCGCTGATTCTGGCTCGATTATTATAATTCGTTTTGTATTCTATAGTGTTTATTCGTTTTGTTTCTATTTTTAGCCGTCTTATCTTCTTTTTTGCTATCTTCATTTATGTACTTTATACCCTACTATACGGTTTACAAGTATAAAAAATTTACAAGTAAAAAAAAATATATATAATTTGATGTTTGACTGACTAAAAGTTGACCCGTTTTTTTTTTCCAATCGTTTTATATAATCTTAGAGTAGAATTTATCATAAAATTAATACATATTTTCCACATTTTGGTGTATTGTCTCAATAAATGATTTTATTCATTGTATCAATTATAAAAGAGTATAAATATTACTTAACCTATTTAAGTATATTAATGAAAAAAAAGTTAAAACATTTTCAGTAAACTTTTTAAGTTAAAGTACCTACCACCATGCGTCTCTTTGTTACGCCATAAATAATTAATATTTGATACTCTATTATTGAGCAAGCATTTTCCGCTTGAGTTTCTGTACTAAATGAACACCCTTGTTAATTTATGGTGCTTGGGTAGGTTCATATACGACAAATATAAGATTTAGTGTCTAACAAATGATGCGCAAAGAATATGGCTCTAATAAAGTATTTATATTTGTGACTTATAATCAAATTAATGTTCTTAATAAGACATAGGAAGGAAAATATGATTTATAGATTGTTTTTAATAAATTATTTTTAGCTTGAAATTGAAAAAACGAAACGCAAATCTCTTTCGCGCCAAAATACAGAACTGGTGCATTAGAAATGTCACTATTATTGTATTCGATATTTGAAATCTTAAAAAAATATTGTTTCCAAAATTATGATAACTAACTTTTAGGTAGATTTATTTACCTATAAGTTATATATTATAATTTATTTATATCATTTATCCTTTATATATATATATATATATATATATATATATATATATATATATATATATATATATATATATATATATATATAAAATAGTAATATATTTATAAAATGTCTACGACTCAGTTTACTTTCTTGCCCTCATAAGGATTTTTTATTGTGCCCAATAGCCATCCGCAAAATTTCTTGACAAATAAAAAAAATGTGTGTTAATTAAAATCTATGGTAAACGTTTCAAGGTTTTTAATTAGTCGCTAAGTTATAAGTGACTTGGCGGATCTTTTATCTGATCGAACACAATATACGTGTTTGCTGATGTCGCTGTAAATTAGCATTATTAAATCTTCATTCTCATATTTCCCTGTGACATGTTTAATTTGCATAAGTAATTTGTTTTGTGTTATGTTGTTCAAGAGTTGAGTATAATATTGATTTATTTCATTATCCATAATCGTTTATAGATTGTGTCGCCCTCTCGTGGTGGTAGCAACTATTATATAAAATTAATAATAATCAAGCGTCAAACAATCAAATTCAATTAAATACTTAATCAGACTCATGCCGGAAACGGTTCACCTGCAAATAGCCTCTCTTTGGAGTTTCTCTCAAATTTTCACTTTATAATTAAAATTCCTGAACCCACGTCTTTTTGCCTAAGGTATGGGTCTTATTAAGACATTTTTTTCTTTTTTTAACTTTTTTTAAAAAAGGAATACGTTTTATTTCGACATTATTTTCGTGTGTTGTTACGAATACTGCAGTGAGTTTTGTGTTGTTACGGGATTTATTTATCAACTGTGGATTGGATGAAATATTGGTTTTAGTAATTTTTGGTTTATTTTGTAGGCCGAAATCGACATCATTCATCCTTTTACGTTTTAAATTAATATTCTTGTAAATATTAATGTCTTATAAGGATTTTTTAGATACCTAAGTGCGTCTCATCTGAGATCTTATCATCACTTACCATCACGAGTAAAAGATCAAACAAAAATCTATTTTGACAAAAAGTTTTTTATGCAACGTATATTGGCAAACAAGTTGACGGCCCACCTAATGGAAAATGGTAACCGTCGCCTATAGACACTGTACAGTACCATGAATATAACAAAGTATACTTATGTGATTCTCATTCGTTGCCATTTCTGAGGACTAAAATATAATTCGTGGTCAAAAAGGACAAAATTTTGAAGCCTCTTATACGAATTGGAAAATCTGTTCAAAATCTTAAATTTTTTCTCGTTCCCATGTTTCCCTGAGAAAAGTGATTAGTTTCATTTGATGAATACGCCATTAAAAGATCTCTGTAATAGTCCTGAATAAAAAATATCCTGTGTCTCAACGCTAAAAGTTTTCTGTGTAACGAAAGAATCAATTGAAATACACGTCTGAATGAACGAACAAAAAGCCATGTCTGTTGATTACATCATAATTAACGTTGTGTTTTATAAAAAAAAAAAAAAAAAATCTTTTGTGGCAAAATCTGTTATTTTAATTTAAAAATATCTATCATACCTACTTGTACAACAATTAGTCCATTACCCTAACGTTGTCTTGAAAAGATTGCTCTCAACAATAAGACCGCCTTACTGTACTTATACAATTATATCGTTATATTTATTTATTGTTTTGCTCATTTCCTATATTGTATAATGCAAATAAAGTATACTCATTCATTCATTCATTAAAAACTAAACTACCGAAACGATTTTGATAAAATTTCTATGGAATCAATCTGTAAGTATATCCGATCAGATAAAAAAGATTTTTCCAAATCGGTTTACAACTGCCAGGGTTATGTGATAATAAACATAAAAAAAATACAAGCTAATTGAGAAATTTCTATTATTTAAAGTCGTTTGAAAATAACCAAATCTATTCCATTGTTTTCAAGTGATATAATAGAAATAAGTACTTATTTGCTACCAATTGGAAATTATGTCATTACCTATATAAACATACAGGTAAGGAAATAATTTTCTATTGGTAGCAGAGCACTATTTATTTATTATTTTTATTATTTAATAAATAAATAAATAAGAACACTATTCTGTGCAGCACTAATCCATTTATTGCCCATGTATATAAATGATAATTACCATTTAATATAGCATTTAATACAACCGAATTGACAACGTCCTTATTCGAATGTCCTTATTGAAGTCGCTTGAAAATACTGTTAAGTGGTTCTCAACTGGAAAATTAGAAATTACACAAGCAAAGAGATTACTTAATTACTGAAAGTTTTTAATTATCTACACCAATGCTTTTTATCATACATCCTCATACTGGGCTAATTAGTTTAACGTTCTCTTTTTAACGTAACGTTTTGTATGTGTATGAAATGTAATGTAGGATGTAAAATGGAGTGATGTTTATTTTTCATCAAGAACTTCTGTAATATAAAAGGCCTGAAAATGTATTTACTAAAATTTATACAGGCCAAATTAATAAGGGAAGCTCTTCGCCTTGAAGTTCTTTAGGAATACTAGGAGAGCAGAACCACACTGGAAATGTTGCTTAAGATTATGTGCTGTTCTAAAGAAATTTATTTTCAAAGTTACCTTGTAAATTAGACACCCTTAATAATGTGATCCTAGTAGTGTTTTTATGTAACTTAGAATGGCAAACAAGCTTACGGCCCACCTGATGGAAAATGGTAACCGTCATTTATAGACATGATTAGACGGTAATAATAGTATATATTATAGTATATCATATTCTCTATTAGACGGTAGAAACATGAATGGGACAGAGGTACCCAAGCAAACGACTTTTATACAAAGTCTGCCTCTGGTAACTCATAATAACTCATCATCATCATCTTTCTGCCCTTATTCCAAATATTTGGGGTCGGCATTATGATATTATTGATATATGATATTAGTATAGTCATATTATACAAGGATTTGGCTTTTGGCAGTACATACTCATACTGTTAATAAATGTTATAGTTAATTTAAGCTTTCATGTCGTACCAGGAATACATATCAGAGTTCTCGTAAACTTGCACACAAGTTATGCATACTAAATTTTGTATTTTATTAATATAATAAAATTGTATTTAGACGATGTCTGTATGTAAAAGATATTACATAATAAATAATGTGAGGAGATAATAAGAGCAATAAAACAAACATTTTTTAGGAATTTTGTCTCTCTGTATGTTTGGTCTGATATCATGAAAAAATTACTGTATTGAATTAGATGCGAATTTCAGAGTTGTGCTCCTGAAATCCTAACTTAAATTTGACGCTATTTAAAAGTAGTTTTGCTTCATTGGTTTACCTATTTCTGAAACCACGTGTACAATGTAGGTGGCGGGAAAAAAGCTAGTATAGCCTTACTAATATTATATATTTGAAAGTGAGTTTGTTTATTACCTTATAACGCCTTAACGGCTTAATATATCACTATGAAATTTCATATGCATGTACTATATGGCATGGAGAAGATATAATCGGCTTTTATCCCGGACTGTGAACATATCCCGGTCACGCGGACGAAGACACGGGTAGAGGCTAGTAATAAATATTTTATATTATACAAGTTTCGGGCTTCCAGTGTAATTTTAATGTTGAATTTATCTCATATATCTGATATATCTAGTTAAGGTAAAACATAAAAACGTCTCAGATGCTGCAAATACATGCACACACGCGCGCGCGTACACACACGCACGCACGCATGCACGCACGCACGCACGCACGCACGTACGCACACGCACACACACACACACACACACACACACGCACAACAATCACGCTTGCACGAACACATATACATGCACGAACACAAGCACATGAGATTTCAGTTAATTAATTCTCTACCTATAATAATGTCTAATGACTAGTCTACATAAAAAATGTAATATTAATTGCAATTACATTTCACAAATATAATAATTTCATATAAAAAGATAAAACTATATCTATAAAACAAAGTCTCGGTTTAACTAACTTGTTTAAATCTTTCCAACGTACAGACCATTGAAACCTCGAGTGGACAGCCCTAATGTGGGACCGACTATAAATTGTAGTTATTTTAAAACTTTGGTGCACGAAAGAGATCGTAACTCTGTTACGAACTTTATATCTGTGGCATGTTGTGACTTGTTATTTTCTAGAAGCTCATTTGGTAAGAGTTAAACTGGCAACATAAAATGTACCTGCGGATAATATGTACACAAAATTTTGCAAAGTATTTGGTATGATGAGTATGGAGACAAACGAGCATGCAGTTCACGTGATGGTAAGTGACTACCATCGCCGATAAGAACCCGCATTACTTGAGGAGTGTCGCCGCCTTTTTATAAAAGAATATGATCTTTTATTGATGGATACAATGTCGTATCGTAAATAAGCACCTATTTTAAGGTGCTAGGCTCTTGGAAATTAATTTTAGATACGTCAGTTTTTATTGAATGAATGAATGAGTATACTAATATTTTACTTGAATTATACAATATAAGAAATAAGCAAGACAATTTACAAACACATCGATACAGTTGTATTTTTTTATACAACTTAGAATGGCAAACAAGCTGACGGCCCACCTGATGAAAAGTCGTAACTGTCGCCTATAGACATGAGCAGTACCATGAACATAACGGAGTATACTGTTTCACCCATGATACCCCCCATGCGTTGCCATTCCTGAGGACTCGGGTGTTATTTCTCTGTACCCAGTAAATTCACGCTAATGAATAATAAAATAAATAATGTATAAGTACAGTAAGGCGGTCTTATTGCTGAGTGCAATCTTTTCAAGACAACTTTTATTGTAAATTTTTATTGTCAAACGTTTCTATATTAGTTGGTCTCTTTTTAGTAACTTTTAACAATTGATACAATTTCCTAATCCAACGTCAGAAACCTATTATGTAGTACCACAGCGACATTGATTTTACGACTTCCTTACTTTGAAAACTTTTGTTCAGAATCAAATCGGTCCGTACAATCTATACTTATATAATTGTTTTTCATAAGAAAACCGACTTCAATTGCGGCAAATCCATTTATTTTGATTAAAAAACTAAATTTCATTGATAACGTTTTTATGGGACCAATCTGTAAGAAAATCCTTTCAGATAAAAAAAAATTAAAATTGGTTCACGACTGACGGATTTATTAGAAGAAGAAGGTACTCTTTATTGTTTTCTCATAAAAGATTACAATAGTAATCTTATTATAAATATAAATAATTACAAGAAATAATCACAATGAGAAAACATGGTATTAGGTAACAAACATAAAAAAATACATGCAAATTTAGAACGTCATCCTTTTTGAAGACGGTTGAAAATCATTTATCTTGACTGACTATCAATGCATAGCTAGAACTATTGTTCCAGATTTCAATTTACAAAATTGAAATCTGGAACATAGGGTTTTTTATTACAAAAGTATTTACTAATCAAGGTTTTAACTTAAGAAGAAAACACGGTCCTACACGTGTAAAGTCGCTCATAACAGTTCCCCGATAATCTCTGGTAATATTTTTTTTAAATTTAGATATAAGTACCCTCGTTACGAGTATGTAAAACCTTTGGGCCGATACGACAATCTTCACGCTTGGCCCTACCCTCGATCGACTGTGAAAATAATCAAATTCCTTTTATTTATTCGCTCCGCTCACCTTATAATAAAAAAACGTAGGTTATTTTCCCTTGTTTGAAGTATTTCCGCGCGACAAACATTTTACGTGATGTGAGAAAAAAAACTATGTAAACAGCTCTTTAGTGAAATAACTGCCTTTTTCAGTAGTTATGTCATAGATAACATTCATTTTATTGGGAACGGTGAGTATCAAAAAAACGTGATATAACAAAAACTAAGATCAAGGAATTACATGTAAGGAATTATATAATAAAAAAAAAAAAACTTTTATTTGCTTAACGGATGCTTATTTTTTTTTATTTTTTTTTTTTATACAACTTAGAATGGCAAACAAGATGACGGCCCACCTGATGGAAAGTGGTAACCGTCGCCTATAGACATGAGCAGCACCATGAACATAACAGAGCACACCGTTTCGCTCATGATACCCCCCCTGCGTTGCCATTCCTGAGGACTCAGATGTTATTCCTCTGTACCCTGTAAATTCACGCTTATGTTTTGCGCTGTGGATAACTATAATTTACTAATATGTAGTAAATGTAATTTAATATGTATTCAATTATGTAAAAAGCTGTTGTTATCCCAAATAAAATAAATAAATAAATAAACTCATATAGTTGCCTCTTTTCTTCTTATGCTTATATAATTAGTAAGAAGAGGACGAGAGATATATTATCAGTTATTTTTTTCTCGATTCGTAGCTATTCTGAAATCATTAAAAAAATCTACTCGTCTGCCGACCATTTTTGCTCGGCTTTTTCATATTTAATGTTAAAACCTTAGAAAGATGACTGGAGGTACTTTAGGTGGTACTATGGTAAAGATGTTTAATCTGAGGTCAGAGTGCAATGATATAATAAAAAAAAAACCGGATACGTTACAAACGCGCTAAAAATAAAACCCGGAGAGGGCGCTAATTAGCATTACTAAAACATTTGCATACACTTCCGTGCAAATGACAGGAAAGGATGAAAGGACGACGTTTTATCTATTATTAAGTGTATCCACACACTTCAATATGAAAATAAACCAATTACAAATAATTCCTTTTCTAAAATTGCAAAAAATAATAATAATGAAGGTATATTAGGTTTTTTTTAATGGATGATAATGGAATGGTAACCCCGTCTGCGCTATCGATATACACTAGCAGGGCACCAGTGAGAGGTGATTAGTGAGGGTGAAAAGGCAGGTCAGTTAGCCCATAGTGACGAATTCAACGATAAATTAGCCACGATAGTTGCCAGGAGAACCTCGTGGAGGTCGACCTGATAAGGTATATTGATAGCGATGGGGACTAATCTCCCCATTACTAACAATCTCTTCCCCCCGGTATATTAGGTCAGGTGCATAGGTATATATCTGAGTAAGACTCTTCCCTCTAGGTAACTATCTACTTAGAGGGAAGGGTCTGTTTGTAATAGGTTTAACGTTTTTCTTCTATCAGGTCGACCTCTACGCGGTTCTCTCAGGAAACCATCTTACTTAATTGTTGTGGAATTCGTCACGATGAACTAACTGACATGCTTTTATCCTCACCTATCATCTTTCATTGATACCTCGCCAGCGTATACCGACAGCGCTGGCGGAGTAACTATTCTATTTTCACCCGTAAACAAACATTAGTTTTAATTACTCTGTTTAATCATTGTTTTAATCACTTCATCTTTTTGTTTTAATTATTTGATTATACGGGGAAATGCATTTGCAGGCCAATGCTGTGTTCGGAACAGTTGTTTTCTGAACATGTATGGTAATTAAATCGACTCTGAGAACCTCTTTTTATTTTTATACCATGAAGGTAATAAACTAGCATATAACTCGACTGATGTTAAACGGTCACTATAGCCTATAGACGCCTGTAACACTAGGGGTGTCACATGCGCGTTGCTGACCTTGAAGAAACCTTAATATATCCTTTTTGAAGAACTCCGTACGTGGTGTCTAGGGAAAAGCTTGGCAGGGAATTCATTCACACCTCTTTCTAAAATTAAAATTTTAAATCGATATCATAGCAAAATCTTTATTCGAAGATTTTTACTAAATTTAGGCGAAAATTTCTATACATTTAGTTTATGACAATTTATAAAACGTTGGTAAAACAGTTGGCGAAAATAACAAATTAAAATATTACATTTAGAGACAAAATTAGAGAAAAGGAGCCTCAGAATTGACCCCAATGTATTTTCTTCAAAAACATGTTATTACAATATAGGATATTCTGAAAGTATAAATCGTAGTGTGCTTAGAATTAGATTTTCCTCGAAAAAAAGTATTTTTTGATTTACGAAAAAAAAAAATGGTAATTCCAATAATCGTAAAATTAATGGATGTTTGTCAAGTTTAAATTCAAATCGTTTTTATTTAAGTTGAGAGAGAGAAAGAGAGTTGCTGTAGAGTTCGAAAAGTTGTTATCTGTTGAGAAGAGCCTGCAAGAAACTGAACAGTTACTCTTTTAACCAAATCTGTGTTCACCATTGGATTAATCGATATCATATTAGGCGCTAACTATGCCATGCTGAACTAGGTCTAACATGGGACTAATATGGGTGAAATATCTATCAGTTAAAAAAAGAATTGGAAAAAAAGTCTAATTGCGGATAGCAAACCGTTTGCCAAGCGTGGCAACTATTGGCAAAACTTCCTATATGGGAAAGGCCTATGTGTGCTGATCCCCCCTTGTGCCCCTTGTGCACCCCTATATAATCTAACTACCCTCAAACTAAACCTACACATGGAACACCTACAAAGCCTAAGAAAAGCCTACGAAGGCTTAACCTAATGAAAACTCATGAAAATCTAATGAAAACTTACCCTAAGGAATGGCCTAACACCCTCAATATAACCCCATACCTATATTGCCTTATATACCCCAAACACCCTATGAATCATATAACCTTTACAATAAACATATAATATTGAACAGATCTTATAGTAGAACACTTGATCATCTGGCCAGATAAATAAATGTGTGATCGTCTAGTAATGTAGGACCCGTTGTGTGTAATAACCAAAAGGTTCTTTAATTGGTATATGATAGGAGTTAAATAATGAAGATGATTGATAAATATTTAAGGATTAAGAATAATTAATGAATTATACTCATAATTCATGTAACTAGGAAGTTAGAATATAATATATTAATTTAATAGTAAATTACAGAATAACTGTAATAATAAAAAAAATGGGGGAGCGGTCGGGCCCCTCACACGCCCGGACCAGTGGAAGACTTTCCAACTATCTATAACTCTTCCTCCTAAAAGGTAGGGAAGGGTATTACTATTTATTAATGCACTCTGATGGTAATAAGGGAATGAGTATTCTCAGTTCCAAACCAAACATATGTACATTTACTTCAACATTACAGTGGCTCCACCAGCCCCACGATGCTTCCAGTATAAATTAGTGTTTGCCAGAGGCAAACGGATCGGAACTGAAATCCCAGGATCACTCCAACACGAGAGCTTACTTATGGGCGATGACCCTTTCAGTCCTATATGGCGACATAGAGATCACCCACTAACAGTACGAAACTGTTTCCCAGCGTCACCCTGTTACGAGCTTACTCAATGGGGGTTTCCCTTCGGCTCCACAAGAGATCAGACCAAGAAGCGAGATCACCCAGACACCAGAACTTACTTTGATGGGACATAACCCTTCGGCCCTATAATGTGACATTAGAGATCACCTGTGAAGACAGTCCGATAGAGATGAAGATTTGTGTGATAGGGGATACCTTCCACACCCCGGAATTGGCCAAGCCATATAATGTTGATATATAAAATCATCATATATCACCGTAATATACAACTAAATTATCAGTGACATAAATAATCATGGTTTACACCAGAAATAATTAATAGTATCCAGTAATGCTGCAGTTTTATATTCATATCAGTAACCAAGCTTACTTTCAAATTCAAGAATGAACAGAAGATTAGAAGTTTAACATTCTTATTGCAATTGTACTTGCAATAATATATACATACAGTACTAATTATCAAGAACATTCCTCAAATACATGTGTGGTGAAGATATCCCAATATGCTATCTATTTGATTCCTAACCTCTAATGTAAATTTATTAAAGAAGTGAATAATCAGTGTTAGTGTTTGCTTTATTAATATTTAAAGTAATTGTCCTAACTTGATATTAATAAGATCATATCCCCTTGGATACAGCCCAACATATACAACTAACTCGATAATGAAATTTATAAAATACTAATATTATATTTTACTACTTGTATATCCCCATTCTATTCCCATAAATATTCAAAATATGTATATTAAATATAAATCCAATAAAGATTCACTAATTTTAACCCTGTCTGAACTTGTCTAGTCAATATAGCATGAACAAACAACACACATACAAACCTTATCGCCATGACAACTTTCTTCCTAAATATGAGTAAAATAATATAATAAATAACTCACACTTGTCATTTAGTACTAATTTTATACTGTACCTCATACCTAGTTAAGAGTAGCTATAGTCAGAGAATCCTTTAGTACATTTATTACCATTAGGAAATAAATCCACACCTATAATATCAATATAATTAAATATTATTAAAAGCAGTAATATACAAAGAGTTGTTATTGTCAGCTTGCTCACTACAATAAAATCAATATTAAAGTTTATAATAAATCAAGATAAAATATCTATTTAAACAATACAGGCTTGTTTACCATAAACACCCACAGTCACATGAATTTATCTAGTAACACAATTAATAATGTATTAAAAGTACTACATTCACATAATATCACTTGCAACAGTTAAGCTGTCTCTTTGTACATCTGATGTAAAACAAATTCCCACATATAGTCATGGATAATCAAATATAGACTAAGAATCATTAATCTGGTCGACCGAGTAATGGTATAAAAACACTTCACCATGAAGCGTTAAGTATGAACAGATATTCCAAACCAACACTGTAATAGTGTAATAAATACAAATATTTCATCATCATCATCGTCTCAACCATCACCAACCCACGACTGAACACAGGCAATTTCCACCGACTGACACAAGGAACGGCCCCACAATACACATAAAACAGTCACTCCAAACAATGGAGGTAGCCCACACCGCACTTGCATCTACAGGGTCGCCACTCAATAACCTCTCTCTCATCAATGGCTGTTTCCCCAGCAATGAGACCAGACCATAGTCACTTTAGTCTATTATCCTCAATAAATAAATACTTTATAATAACTAGATATGAAACTAGTTAGTATTGTAATAGTTCAATAGTTGATTCAATAAGTATTTTCCAAAACTGGACAATTAGAACATTGAATCAAATTGATGAAGTTCTATCAAACGACCATATAATTGGATTTTGTATATGAGTAGAATAACGTAAGTACGTAAATTATATTGATGTAAATTTTGTTCAAATGTGATTGCATTTAACGATATACGCATTACCTAAAGGTATATGGACTCGACTAAATACGTATTTTAATAGTTGTTGAGAAAAATATTAAGTATAGACTTTGCCTGTGATCACAGTCAAAAATCTAACTACGTAGTAATAAATGGAACAAGCTCACCGGATTCTCCAGTCTTCTATTGATTAATTTCACACACTTAATCGATAGTGATACACTAAGATCTCAAACCCCTTCATCGAACCAGTCCCTCCTAGATCTATATCCTAGTTATTTTTTTATTTTATTGCGCCATCCCTAAAACACGACTCCCGCGCCATTTTTTTTTTCTTTTTTTTTCTTTTTCTTTTTTATTGCGCAATTCCTCCTAAAAGCGACTCCCGCGCGCCCGCCGATCTGCCGGCTCTCTTTTTTTTTTTCTTTCTTTCTATTCTTTCTCTAATAACGTCATAGATTATGTCACCGAAGGGTAGATACTTCAATAATCAGATTTAGCCTATTATTCGAACTGAACTTTTCTTCAAATTCAATTTAATTATATGTTAACGTATTTTGGTATTTTCTATTAATTTTATTATCGAATTTATAAAACTTTAAAGGCTCTCATAAACCTTATTAAACTGTGTTGTATGCATCCTTTTTACACCTGATGATAAAAGGTAAACTATAATTTGGTTATATATAAAATATAATATATTTTTGTTTAATTTATTTAATTTTCTTGTGACATCTACTACACTTTGGAAACACATCAAAGGAGTTTCCCTTCTGTGTCAATATTTTATATATGGTAACGTCTTCTCTGTATACTATTGTGAACCTTGACTTTAAAGTTTGTTTATATTAAATAGCTCAGCTTTCGCAGCGGTCACCCATAGGAACCCCTGTTTCTTTTCTATGCACTTATATGGTATTAAACCTATTGTACTATAGGCGAACCGTCACATCCGGCCCCCTAATTATCAAGGAGTTTACCGGATTGATAATTACAACAAGATAAGTCTATTGTTACAATTTTTTTTCCAACCCTAAAAATGTACTTCACATATGTGTATATAATTTAACTTTACAGAGCTTAAGATCATCATTTAAATTTTTCATTGATTCATCGATACTAGCCTAACACTCTGACATTCTTAAGACTCAAAACAATAAAAGTATTAAAAATATCTTTAAACCCGAAGTTATGTGTTGTTGAATGTTATGTGTATGAATAGCCTTAAAATTTCTACTCAATATATTAATAATTAAGCATAATATTTATTTATGAATAGATTTGTAAATAATTATTTATAATTAATTTGCATACGCTGTAATGATAGAGTGAATCCATTAAATTTTATAATTAAAATTTTTATACTCGTTTATTTATATGTAATAAATTCAATGCATGTAATTACAATGTCATAAACAGCATAAATGAATACAATCCTAAATGTGTGTAAAGGAGTCTATAAAACCTAAATGTATGAAAAGCCTAAGTATGTGAGGAGTCTAAATGTATAAAACCTAAATATGTGAAGAGCTTCAAGTAAAGAACCTAATAGATACGTTATTTGTATTAGTAAATTTAGATAAAGTATCTATTTAAAAATACAAGTTAAACATCTAAGTGGAAGCTCATAATAAAAGCATAAATGTATGAGTGTAATGTATCAACAAGCGAAAGAACCTAAGTAGAAAACCTGAAGCGAAATAAAGTGAAAGAATTTAAGCATTAAAATGTAATAAATGCAAAAAGAATCCTAAAATAATTGTCTAAGTGTAAATAAACGATTAGATAAAATCCCAAGTTAATTAAATATTAAAATGAAGATGTTCAAATAAATTTGTTAAAATAAATTTAAACAATACGAATAAAACTTTATGAAGCGTCTAAGTAACCACAAATACATATTTCATCTAAGAAATAACCTAGTGTTCATTGAATAAAAAAATAATAGTCCCTAACAAAATTCAAATAAATTTAATTTTTATTTATTAATTTTAATCATAGAAGTAAAGCTTATATAAATAATAATTTATCACCACCGGCCCCCTTTCTGAAAAATTTTGCACGGCCCCCCAATTTTAAGACTCCTATAAATATGTTGCATAAAATAATACAAACGGCCCCATAGTTTAAAACTCTTATCTGTCTGACAAATTTTGCACGGCCCCCCAATTTTAAGACTCCTATAAATATGTTGCATAAAATAATACAAACGGCCCCCATAGTTTAAAACTCTTATTATAAGAAATTCCTTTAATATACTTAAATTACCAATGACTATTTCTTAATACTCTCAGAAATAACATGATCAATAAGTTTTATAATAAAATATTATGTAACCCCATTAGATAGGTAGATAGACACCCCCCATCGCCTCCTCCAAAAGATCACAACAGCAAACCCAACATAAATACAACCAACTATATTAGATACATCAATTAATTTATTTTGTACAATAAATTATCATTTAAAAAGATACAAATGTCTTGTGTTATGTGCAATTACAAAGAGCAAAATAAACTAAGTGTGCGCAACATCTAAGTATGTAAAATGTTTAGGCATGTAAAGAGTGTATATGTATAAATAAACTACAAAATCTCCCTCTGATATAAGTATAAAGTTTTTTTTTTTTTTTTTTTTATAATAAGTGTCTAAGTCAAAATAAGCGAATAATCAAATAAAAGCTGAAATATAATTGTAAAGTGGAATAAAGAAATTATGTATAGAACCATAAATAAAATATTATAAATGCATCCTAATAAATTGTTGGAATTAAATTTAACAACATGAAAACAACTAATTAAATTTTCAAATTTAGGTAATCAAATAAAGTAACTAAAGGCCCTAACTAACCTTAATGATATTTTATGACACGTCTAACTTTCATTTTGAAACCCCCTATAAAACATTATATAAGCTATTTAAACATCTTCGGATGATCAAAATCAAATCATAATTATTTAATATTTTTTTTATATATATATATATATAATCAATGTCACTGCATCATAAAAGTTTATGAAATAAAAGTCAATAATTTCCTCAGAAATAAATAATGTCATTAATTCATCTTAAGTCATTTCTTTCACAATAAAAAGAATTTAATAAATTTTATGTATAAGTCATTATAGCATAATTATTGTTTATAAAATTTATATAATGTTAAATTAATAGTTCAGTAAGTATTGAGAATTAATGAAGCAAAAGAATAATAAATGTGTCCTATAGCATAAAATTAGATCAATGTGAACTGAATATAACCTAGCAAGCTATCCTCACTACTATTGTTATGTACCTATTAGTGTAATACTTAATATTATTTACTCAATTGATATAGAGTAAAATAAAATATAAACCAAATCATGTAAATTTGTTGTATAATAGACTCCAATAGGTAACCACTGAATGAATTTGATAAATTAAATCCTAAGAACATGAGATAACAGTAAAATAAAACTATTTACCTATATAGAGCTCATGAAATTAGGTCCAAATCCTAGATCTATGACGGTATAATTATTTAGTCATAATCATCAAAGTTGGTTTGGAGTTATACTATTAGCAGATATTACTGTTTAACTTTATACTCCTTCATATTTTAATAACCAATCCCTGAAGTCACAAGCTCCAATTGTGACCAAGTGTTCTTATTGATCTGATATGTAAATAGCCATGAACCAATTATATCCTGGTCACGGCACCAATTGTGCTGATCCCCCCTTGTGCCCCTTGTGCACCCCTATATAATCTAACTACCCTCAAACTAAACCTACACATGGAACACCTACAAAGCCTAAGAAAAGCCTACGAAGGCTTAACCTAATGAAAACTCATGAAAATCTAATGAAAACTTACCCTAAGGAATGGCCTAACACCCTCAATATAACCCCATACCTATATTGCCTTATATACCCCAAACACCCTATGAATCATATAACCTTTACAATAAACATATAATATTGAACAGATCTTATAGTAGAACACTTGATCATCTGGCCAGATAAATAAATGTGTGATCGTCTAGTAATGTAGGACCCGTTGTGTGTAATAACCAAAAGGTTCTTTAATTGGTATATGATAGGAGTTAAATAATGAAGATGATTGATAAATATTTAAGGATTAAGAATAATTAATGAATTATACTCATAATTCATGTAACTAGGAAGTTAGAATATAATATATTAATTTAATAGTAAATTACAGAATAACTGTAATAATAAAAAAAAAAATGGGGGAGCGGTCGGGCCCCTCACACGCCCGGACCAGTGGAAGACTTTCCAACTATCTATAACTCTTCCTCCTAAAAGGTAGGGAAGGGTATTACTATTTATTAATGCACTCTGATGGTAATAAGGGAATGAGTATTCTCAGTTCCAAACCAAACATATGTACATTTACTTCAACATTACAGTGGCTCCACCAGCCCCACGATGCTTCCAGTATAAATTAGTGTTTGCCAGAGGCAAACGGATCGGAACTGAAATCCCAGGATCACTCCAACACGAGAGCTTACTTATGGGCGATGACCCTTTCAGTCCTATATGGCGACATAGAGATCACCCACTAACAGTACGAAACTGTTTCCCAGCGTCACCCTGTTACGAGCTTACTCAATGGGGGTTTCCCTTCGGCTCCACAAGAGATCAGACCAAGAAGCGAGATCACCCAGACACCAGAACTTACTTTGATGGGACATAACCCTTCGGCCCTATAATGTGACATTAGAGATCACCTGTGAAGACAGTCCGATAGAGATGAAGATTTGTGTGATAGGGGATACCTTCCACACCCCGGAATTGGCCAAGCCATATAATGTTGATAATTGCTATATCATAACATAGCATTGTCAATTTAATATTATTTACTTAATACCAAGAATACTCAAGGTTCAAGTTACATTTGTTAATTAGGCCAGAGCCTAAGAACGAGTAGTCCAACCCATAGGTCGAGAGCTACTAAAAGTAATGAGTGCTATTGAATGAACTATAAGTCCAGTCAATTATATTTAATATTATTATTGTTGATTAACCACATTGTGAATTAACCAATTATTTATTCAGAGAGATATATCTAAAGGAACTATAAGTCCTTTAAAAGACACTGATTAATCACAAGTTAACAACGTCTCGTGAAATAACCAGTTGGGTTTTCTATAAGTTTGAGGACACTAAGTCCAACAAGCTATTATTGTGTTGAGAGTAATAGAGATCTTTTGTAATATTTGTAGAGGTTTGATTAATCACATTGTGAAATAATCAGATTAAATAATTATGTAGCTTTATAGAGAGGACTATAAGTCCTAATTGGTTGTTGTCATAAGTACTGATAAATTACACATTAAAGTGCCAGGTCAATTATTATATATAGGTATATAGGAAGGACAATAAGTCCTATTTGTGTATGTTGTAGTAGTAGAGGCAATATATTGCATAATTATAATGTGAAAGATATAGATTAAATATATATTTGTATAGAAAGGACAGTAAGTCCCATACAATTATTGTAGCTGTACTATAGTTATACTATATCTACTTCCTTTTAGTGTCTTAGTAAACCTATTTACTAAGAGGATTTCTCCGATAAACAAGTGTTTTAGTGTTTAAATCATCATGATTAAATCCCTAAGAAATTAGGTCTTTAAATAATTATCATATCATTTAAGTGAAATTTCTCATATAAATAATTCCAATATTTCCCCTACAGTTATTATAAAATAACAGAAAATTATATAAATTTTCTATAGACTTAGATATAGAATCATAACGTGTATAATCTCCTTTTGTTTGACATCTGTCATATTAATGACGTATTGAATGACGTATTGATGTATTGAATTGAATTTTGATTATCTATCACAACTGTCAACGTAATAAATACTAGCAAGTTTGTTTATTTGTATTTGTTTAATATAATTAAATATAAAATCATCATATATCACCGTAATATACAACTAAATTATCAGTGACATAAATAATCATGGTTTACACCAGAAATAATTAATAGTATCCAGTAATGCTGCAGTTTTATATTCATATCAGTAACCAAGCTTACTTTCAAATTCAAGAATGAACAGAAGATTAGAAGTTTAACATTCTTATTGCAATTGTACTTGCAATAATATATACATACAGTACTAATTATCAAGAACATTCCTCAAATACATGTGTGGTGAAGATATCCCAATATGCTATCTATTTGATTCCTAACCTCTAATGTAAATTTATTAAAGAAGTGAATAATCAGTGTTAGTGTTTGCTTTATTAATATTTAAAGTAATTGTCCTAACTTGATATTAATAAGATCATATCCCCTTGGATACAGCCCAACATATACAACTAACTCGATAATGAAATTTATAAAATACTAATATTATATTTTACTACTTGTATATCCCCATTCTATTCCCATAAATATTCAAAATATGTATATTAAATATAAATCCAATAAAGATTCACTAATTTTAACCCTGTCTGAACTTGTCTAGTCAATATAGCATGAACAAACAACACACATACAAACCTTATCGCCATGACAACTTTCTTCCTAAATATGAGTAAAATAATATAATAAATAACTCACACTTGTCATTTAGTACTAATTTTATACTGTACCTCATACCTAGTTAAGAGTAGCTATAGTCAGAGAATCCTTTAGTACATTTATTACCATTAGGAAATAAATCCACACCTATAATATCAATATAATTAAATATTATTAAAAGCAGTAATATACAAAGAGTTGTTATTGTCAGCTTGCTCACTACAATAAAATCAATATTAAAGTTTATAATAAATCAAGATAAAATATCTATTTAAACAATACAGGCTTGTTTACCATAAACACCCACAGTCACATGAATTTATCTAGTAACACAATTAATAATGTATTAAAAGTACTACATTCACATAATATCACTTGCAACAGTTAAGCTGTCTCTTTGTACATCTGATGTAAAACAAATTCCCACATATAGTCATGGATAATCAAATATAGACTAAGAATCATTAATCTGGTCGACCGAGTAATGGTATAAAAACACTTCACCATGAAGCGTTAAGTATGAACAGATATTCCAAACCAACACTGTAATAGTGTAATAAATACAAATATTTCATCATCATCATCGTCTCAACCATCACCAACCCACGACTGAACACAGGCAATTTCCACCGACTGACACAAGGAACGGCCCCACAATACACATAAAACAGTCACTCCAAACAATGGAGGTAGCCCACACCGCACTTGCATTTACAGGGTCGCCACTCAATAACCCCTCTCTCTCATCAATGGCTGTTTCCCCAGCAATGAGACCAGACCATAGTCACTTTAGTCTATTATCCTCAATAAATAAATACTTTATAATAACTAGATATGAAACTAGTTAGTATTGTAATAGTTCAATAGTTGATTCAATAAGTATTTTCCAAAACTGGACAATTAGAACATTGAATCAAATTGATGAAGTTCTATCAAACGACCATATAATTGGATTTTGTATATGAGTAGAATAACGTAAGTACGTAAATTATATTGATGTAAATTTTGTTCAAATGTGATTGCATTTAACGATATACGCATTACCTAAAGGTATATGGACTCGACTAAATACGTATTTTAATAGTTGTTGAGAAAATATTAAGTATAGACTTTGCCTGTGATCACAGTCAAAAATCTAACTACGTAGTAATAAATGGAACAAGCTCACCGGATTCTCCAGTCTTCTATTGATTAATTTCACACACTTAATCGATAGTGATACACTAAGATCTCAAACCCCTTCATCGAACCAGTCCCTCCTAGATCTATATCCTAGTTATTTTTTTATTTTATTGCGCCATCCCTAAAACACGACTCCCGCGCCATTTTTTTTTTCTTTTTTTTCTTTTTTTACTGCGCAATTCCTAAAAACCGACTCTCGCGCGCCCGCCGATCTGCCGGCTCTCTTTTTTTTTTTCTTTCTTTCTATTCTTTCTCTAATAACGTCATAGATTATGTCACCGAAGGGTAGATACTTCAATAATCAGATTTAGCCTATTATTCGAACTGAACTTTTCTTCAAATTCAATTTAATTATATGTTAACGTATTTTGGTATTTTCTATTAATTTTATTATCGAATTTATAAAACTTTAAAGGCTCTCATAAACCTTATTAAACTGTGTTGTATGCATCCTTTTTACACCTGATGATAAAAGGTAAACTATAATTTGGTTATATATAAAATATAATATATTTTTGTTTAATTTATTTAATTTTCTTGTGACATCTACTACACTTTGGAAACACATCAAAGGAGTTTCCCTTCTGTGTCAATATTTTATATATGGTAACGTCTTCTCTGTATACTATTGTGAACCTTGACTTTAAAGTTTGTTTATATTAAATAGCTCAGCTTTCGCAGCGGTCACCCATAGGAACCCCTGTTTCTTTTCTATGCACTTATATGGTATTAAACCTATTGTACTATAGGCGAACCGTCACATATGTTCAGCAGTGAACAGTTAACGGGTGAATGATGATGATTACAAGAATTCCATAATTTTAAGTTTGACTTTTAGGTGCTACTGTGCAAAAATACATGTAAAGTTTCGACTTATACTGCAGAAATAATTTGTTTAAACTTCAGTAGATGGTACGGAATACAAGGCGGGTTTGCTAAAAGCGTTCTCCCCCGACCTTCGGCAGCTTCTCAAATTCCACGCGCTCTCAGTAAATAAGATATAGGTATATACTAGTTATATATTGTATTGTATTGAAAAATCTTTATTGTACATAATTCATACGGAATAGATCAAAAGATTTATTATACAATGGCGTACTTATCCCATAAAGGGATCTCTTACAGTCAACCTTTAAGAAGCTGAAAGAAAACTATAGAATGTACAAGGGTAATAACCGTACAGCTAAAGATAAACTAAATAATACCCAGTATAAAATTGAATATATAATACAATAAAAATAACTGTATACACTTACATATATAAATATTACAAGTACATACAAGTAATATTGTTTTTTTTTCTATTTATTTGCTGATCACGTTGCGCAATCGATTATTTTTTCTGTTACATCTGTTTACGATCGACATATGGTGTTAAGTCCGCCATTTACACTTTCTAGATGTATTAAAACTTAATCAATAATAAATAAACAACTACAATATGAATAAATACACATCAATAAATACATATAAATACTTAAACAATGAATAATAAATTTACAGAAAATATGTATATAATTTGAAAGAATTTTTTTTATACCACTGAGGTGGCAAACAAGCATACGGCCCAATTGATAGTAAGCAGTTACCGTAGCCTATGAACGCCTTCAATACCAGGTGTAATACACGCGTGTTGCCGACCCTGAAGAAAACTCTTTGATGATTGAATAATATTGTCTTAAACTTAATTATTATATTTCAAAAAATAAAAATTATTGTCTTGCTCTCTTCTACTTATTCTGTCCAACAGGGTTTATAATTAAATCTATTTCAATATTTACTAACTACATTATGGATTGTAATAAGAAGTAAAGTAAATAAATACATATTTAGTTGGTTATTTGATTAGAAATATTTTGTTTAATACCGCTACTACCAGAAGTTGTATAATAATACACATAATTGTATAATAATACACATGCTTACGCACACACATACACACACGCGCACACACACAAACACACACACACACACATGCACGCACTCCCGTACATCCACACACATACGCACGCCCATACAAACACCTACGCATATCCAAAGTTACATTAAATGTCACATATTTAAATTAACCCTGTTCACCGCACCATAACTGTCAAATTTCTAGCTTTGACTTAAATGAGACTGGCTTTGCCTAGTGTGGGTATATGGTTATATTGTATCATTGGCTAATTTTGTTTAAAGAAAAAAAGTTTATTATTAATGATAATAATACCACTGGATCTATCACACAATGCTTTAAATTAAGCAGAAGTACTACTTAAATACATTTTTCTGTTAATAAAATGTGAAATACCATGAAAAATACCTACTGTTATTTTAATAACATTTGGAATTTTTCATGGCATTTTCAAATAAAGCTGACTCTGTAAATAGGTTATTTTCGTCATCCTAAATATGTTGGCATTGTTGAAAGTACCTTGCGTACTCGCAATTGCTAAATCTTGCATTCTCCAACTTCCGAAGTCGCCTTGAATCTCTGTCATTCCGTAAGACATATTTTCTTTTCAATGTACCAAGTTATTTATTGGTGGTTTAATATTGTATTCGAAGCAATAGGATTACCATGGCAAGACAAAAATCCTTTAAAGGATTAAAACAAAAACACATTTTAATATCCCTTTTTGTTCCCTTTTCCCTTTTGTTTTCCAAAATATATGAAATGACCGAAAGCACATTGTCCTTACCAATATCACATACATACATACATGTCTCTCCTGTCTCCCATTAGGGTAGGCAGAAACAATGGAACGCCAATAATTTAGAAAATATTATATATGTGAAAATTTGTTTGTCCGTTATATTTAATGCCTTATATTTTTGATGCCTTACAGCTTAACCAAAAGTAATTAAATTTGATATAGACCTTGAAATGAAGAAGGACATAGGTAAATTATCATCAAGACCAATCATTATATTATTTGGCCACGTGTACTAGTTGGAGGTAAAAACTGTTCTCTATTTTGCCTTACTAATATTAAAAATGTAAAAGATTGACTGATGAAAGATTTAGTGATGTTTTAAGAGGGACGCCTCGACCATTATGTTCTCTTAGTTATTACGACACCCACGTAAAAGGAAGAAAGATTATATATAGCTCATTCTATGTCAAGACCACACGGCGGTATATAATTGTCCTATATCTATATATTTGTTAATGTCTTCTTTTCATTTAAGAGTTTCCTCTTGTCGGTGCAACTAATTCATGCATCTTCCTCCAGTCAGCTCTATCCCAGGCCATATCCCTTATCTCCCTATACGACATGACGCCTAGTGTTTCCTTTATCTGTCCCATGTAGTTAATCCTCGGTCTTCCTCTTCCACTTTTGCCCTCTATCTTTCCTTCTATTATGCTCTTAAAAAAATCGTCATGTCGTATAAGGTGGCCCAGCATTTTGCCTCACTATTCTTTGTTATTGTTAATGGTTGTATAACCATAAATATAATAATATTCGAAATACGTCATCTAAAAGAATATTATGAAAAGGTAAGATTTATTTTTGTTTGTAATAGATAAAGGCAAAAAATATTTAATCAGTTTTAAAAATTCTTACACCTATAGAAAGCGAAATTTATTAGCGAGGAACATGAGTGATTGTACCGCGCAAAGCCGGGGTGCGTCGCTAGTTTCAATATAAAATATAAATAACAAGGAAAACATTTTTTTACTATCAAATCTTCATCATCGTCATCATCAATATTTAAATTGTAATAAATGTAAAAAAGAACTGCATAAACGGCTAGTAAATAAGTGTTACTATTAGTGTCCAGGAATATTTACAAAATATAAAATATTGATACATTGCAAAAGATTGACATTTCTGTATATTACAATAATTATTATATTATTGTATCTTTACAATTAGCGTTTAAAAATTTGACATGTTATTTTTATTATATTATTACATATTAAGGAATTAT